>NC_143032.1:63552500-63852500 GCF_057628025.1 Oncorhynchus mykiss | reverse complement strand
CACCCAAAGCCTGCGATCACGCGGCAGAACAGGAACATGCCGTAGCCCTGAACGAAGGAGGACAGGAAGGCGAAGAAGCCGTTCACACACATGCAGATGAGCAGACACTGTCTGCGGCCCATCTTGTCTGACATTCCCCCCCAGAAAAATGCCCCCACCATCATCCCCAGGTACACAATACTGCCTGCAGAGAGAGAGAGAGCGAGAGAGAGAGAGAGGGGGGGGGGGGGTGACTTTAGATTTGAACCATGTCTATCTGCACAGCACAAAGCAATCATCAAAGCAGTTGTCAAACAAATCAACAAATGATACTCAGTGAATTTTGACTGTATAGTTAAGATCGGCTGCGGTAGCTCAAAGCTAATCCTAATGAACTCATATGGTCTAATGGATCCTTCAGCAGAACACAAGTTCAAAAATATATATCCCCTGCTATTTAATATGCAACGTCATAATCACATCTAGTCCCTCTCTACCTGACATCAGATCCCTGCCAGGAGACATTGGCACATCTCAAATGGCACCCTATTTTATAGTGCACTACTTTTGACCAGGGTCCATAAGGCTCTAGTCAAAAGTAGTGCAATATATAGGGAATAGGGTGCCATTTGGAACGCACACATTAATGGCTCGCACACATTCATGGCTCGTCAGAGTGGGCTAGCTGCTAAAGTGAAGGGTGTAAAAGTGTCACAGTAAAGTATGGAGCCCCATTAAGGCCCATTAGTGTTGATGATCGTTCGTCAATAAGGACGTTTAATCACCAAATCTGTTGAATGACTCAATCTGTGTTGAATAATACATTTCACTTCTCCTGAGGGGAGATGTTTAAGTGTTGTTTGGTAGAATAACAACTTGGTAAATCCAGCTCTTTCATGTTAACTTTTGACTGTTAAAGTTATATCTCATGCAGGAACAAGTTGATAAAGAACAACAAAGTATCTCTCTCGCCTTGATTCCACTTTTCTTCCAGTTTTGTGTTTAATTAATGCACATTCCAAGAGTACACTTCATAAATATTTACACTAAGAACTATACAATTCCTGTTACATGTAAGAATGCTAAGGAACTACATTAAGATTTACAGGGTGGGGGGTCGCTTCCCGTAAAACGCAACCCATTCCTATTCCCACTGTGATGCGATGAGTAAATACAGAATGGAATAGACCTGAACCCACTCGTGTAACATGACTTTTAAAAAGAAGCCTCTGCTCCCTTTTAATGTCTGTAATGTGGAGAGGAATCAATGCCCCAGACAAAACAGCATGGGGTTCCCACACTGATGATCATGATCTTGGTGTCTGACTGGAACACTATGATCCATTCTTCTCTATTATTAACACCAAAGTACTGTTACTGAACTCTGCTCTTCTCTAATCTTCACAAGAGAGTACTCTTCTCAAGCCTTCAAAGTACCCACCTTTAATTATATTGTCCTGGTATGGCCACATAGTCAATTTTGTATGGATTTCTAGGATTACATTATTTAAAGGCTCAGTGCAGACAAAAAGCTGGATTTTTCTGCTTAATATTTCCACACTAAAACGTTAGAATAATACTGAGAAATTGTAAAAATTGCCAGAAATTTCAGCCTGTTTTGGTGGGATGGAGTTTTGGCCTGCCTGGTAAATTAGTTAATACACCAATAAGAGAGTTCCGAACCTCTCTGCCAATAACAGCTAGTTTTCAGTATCCCCTCCCCACTCAGACCACTCCCTGACAGGAATTGCGCTTTGCTAAGAAGCTATTTTTGTTTATTTTGTACAATTTTAACTGAAAACAATCACAGTAAGGTACTTAATTGTTACAGAGAAATGATTTGATATTAAGGTTAAAAAAAACAGCATCATGGGACCTTTAAAGTGGAACTGACAGCATTTTAACAAAATTAAATCTTATTAAAATCTGTTCATATACACCTCCAGGATGAATTACATTTTTTTTTATACATTTTCTGACAAGCCAGCACTTAGCTATGGCAATTTTAACATTTTCACAAATTCATACAATGTTTGTGAATTACAGTGCATTCGGAAAGTATTCAGACCCCTTTACTTTTTCCACATTTTGTTACCTTGCAGCCTTATTCAAATTTTTTAAATCATCATCAATCTACACACAATACCCCATAATGAGAAAGTAAAAAACATTTTTTTGAAATGTTTGCAAATGTTTTAAAAAAACTGAACTATCACATTTACATAAGTATTCAGATCCTTTACTCAGTACTTTGTTGAAGCACCTTTGGGCTCTGGCTGAGCCACTCTGGCTGAGCCACTCTGGCTGAGCCACTCTGGCTGAGCCACTCTGGCTGAGCCACTCTGGCTGAGCCACTCTGGCTGAGCCACTCTGGCTGAGCCACTCAAAGACATTCAGAGACTTGTCCCGAAGACACTCCTACGTTGTCTTGGCTGTGTGCTTAGGGTCGTTGTCCTGTTGGAAGGTGAACCGTCACCCCAGTCTGATGTCCTGAGTGCTCTGGAGCAGGTTTGCATCAAGGATCTCGCTGTACTTTGTTCCTTTCATCTTTCCCTCGATCTTGACTATAGTCTCCAGTCCCTGCCGCTGGAGAACATCCCCACAGCATGATGCTGCCACCAGCATGCTTCACCGTGAGGATGGTGCCAGGTTTCTTTCAGATGTGACTCTTGGCATAAAGGGAGAAGAGTTCAATCTTGGTTTCATCAGAGTCTTGGTGGTTCCAAACTTCTTCCATTTAAGAATGATGGAGGCCACTGTGTTTTTGGGGACCTTCAATGCTGCAGAAATATTTTGGTCCCCTTCCCCAGATCTGTACCTCGACACAATCCTGTCTTTGAGCTCTACGGACCATTCTTTTGACCTCATGGCTTGGTTTTTGCTCTGACATGCACTGTCAACTGTGTGACCTTACATAGGCAGGTGTGTGCCTTTCCAAATTATGTCCAATCAATTGAATTTACCACAGGTGGACTTTAATCAAGTTGTAAAAACATCTCAAGGATGATCAATGGAAACAGGATGCACCTGAGCTCAATTTCGAGTCCCATAGCAAAGGGTCTGAATACTTATGTAAATAAGGTTAAAAAAAAAAATAATAATCTGTTTTCGCTTTGTCATTATGGGGTATTGTGTGTAGAGTGATGAGGATATTTTTTATTTTATTTAGTCAATTTTAGAATAAGGCTGTAACGTAACAAAATGTGGAAAAGTGAAGGGGTCTGAATACTTTCCGAATCCACTGTACATAAGGTATTTGTGAAAACTCTATATCAACATAGATTGGGAAAGTGGCCATGTGTTTGGACAATTAATAGACACTGCAGTAAATAAAACCTAATAAAAACATCTATGCAGACCGGTGTGCCATAGCCAATCAGAGCTACAGTAGGCCTGTAAGCAAATAAGCCATTTACCACATGGGCCTGCCATCATTCACTTTGAACTGGACTGTGTGTTTACAGGCAGTAGCAACAGACTTTAGATAATTAGAACGCATTGGTCAAAAGCCACAAAATACACCTGAATGGATTTCTGAAAATATGTAAATATAACAGTCCTCTTACATTTGGGAACTTCACAGTTCTATTGATCAAACAACCTTGAAAGGTAGGCTTTCTCTCCCTCAGTTATGCACATCAACAACAACAACGTAGACAACTAATGCTAGCCAGAGAGAGATGAGCTAAAATTTAATGAGGGAACATTAGATAAACCTACTCAAACGTTATCAGCTAGTTGGAGTTTAAAATTGTACTGATAAACGATGGGGTAGCCTGCTCATCCTTCTGCAGCTTGCCTGCCAATGCATGCTTATCCCAACCCACATTTTGACAACTGAATGGGAATTTCCCTGCTTGCCCGCCCATTTGATATATGCCAAAACAAATTTGATTGACAACTAAGGGTGCGGTTGTGAATTGCCTCCATAGTGCGCTCTGTCGTTCCTAAATTCAGAGCGTTATCAGATTGTCCATTAGTAAATTCAGAGCTACTTCCAGACATAAAATGACAGAACACCTCGCTCTGGCCATTTTACTTGCCCTAGCAGAGCTGGTTAGGCTGTTTACATGGTATCTAGAGCATTAGTCACTAACTGCGCTGCTGATAACAATTGAATAACTTTTTTTGCCAACATTTACTGACACCGGTCATATTCAACGAGTGTTACACATTCATAAATTCCTCCGGTATTTTGGGGGCCTCTGGCACGCTAAGATGAGAAATCGGAGTAGATAGCCAGAGTGAATTTATAAACACAACATGGATAAGTCTTTCAAGTTCAGCATAACTAGCTAGCTAGCAAAGCGATTCACATTTCTTGCTAGCTAACCAAATGAAACCTGCATCTCTAGTTGCAGCAGCCAGCTAACTAATGTTAGGTTCCGTGTTTTTATATGGCTAAATAAATAGTTACATAAATAGATACGCTATCCTATTAGCCACGTTATGACCAACTTGTGTCATTGCCCTTGCTAGTTTGATTGCATTGACATTCCCAGCCTTAGTTACATTTGTCAGTTTTTGTCCAAAATATTGTGTCATTGAAACTTCCCGAACAAAAATATAAACAAAACATGTAAAGTGTCAGTCCCATGTTTCATGAGCTAAAATAAAAGATCTCAGAAGAAAAAGCTTATTTCTCTCAAATTTGGTGCACATATTTGTTTACATCCCTGTTAGTGTGCATTTTAGCCTTGTCAAGAAAATGCTTCCACCTGACAGGTTGTGACATATCAAGAAGCTGATTAAACAGCATGATCATTACACAGGTGCAACTTGTGCTGGGGACAATAAAAGGCCACTCTAAAATGTGCAGTTTTGTCACACAACACAATGCCACCGATGTCTCAAGTTTTGAGGGAGTGTGCAATTGTCATGATGCCTGCAGGAATGTCCACCAGAGCTGTTGCCAGAGAATTCAATATGTATTTCTCTACCGTAAGCCACCTCCAAAGCAATTTTAGAGAATTTGGCAGTACGTCCAACCGACCTCACAACCGTAGACCACATGAAACCCCCGGCCTCACAACCACAGACCAAGTGTAACAATGTAGGCCAGGACCTCCATATCTGGCTTCTTCAGAGGGGATGGGGGGGGGGGGGGTGCAGAGAACTATTGTTATAAAGCCCTTTTGTGGGGGAAAACTCATTCTGATTGGCTGGGCCTGGCACCCCAGTGGGTGGGCCTATGCCTTCCCAGGCCGACCCATGGCTGCCCAGCCATGTGAAATCCATGGATTAGGGCCTAATTTTTTATTTTATTTTCATTAATTTTTTCACCTTTATTTAACCAGGTAGGCTAGTTGAGAACAAGTTCTCATTTACAACTGCGACCTGGCCAAGATAAAGCAAAGCAGTGTGAATTAATTTATTTCAATTGACTGCTTTTCCAATGAACTGTAACTCAACAAAATATTTGAAATTGTTGCATGTTGAGTTTATATTTTTGTTATAAAAGAGTGCATCCTGAATGGGTGGAGGCAGCAAACAATGTTCCAGGCAGCGCGTGATTTACAACCTGATAGCAATATTTTTATACATCCAAGAAATGTATTAGCGAGTTATATTAATCGTGTATTGAACTGCATCCAAATATTCTGCCAACAATACTTTCTGTATGTAATGAAATTATGAGTCAAACTGAACCTATTTTTAAAACCTCTTATGAAGTTGGTTTTGTTGCATATACTGGGAATGTAATATTTTGTTGACTAATATTATGATTGTCTGTTTGTTTCATATCTGCATAGTAGTTAAAATGCTGTCAGTTCCACTTTAATGCATTGACGTCCTGGTCAAGAGACTAGTGTAAATATGCTTTTCCCGAGGGTCTCCCTAGTGGTGCAGTGGACTAAGGCACTGCGTCGCAGTGCTTGAGAAGTCACTACAGACCCAGGTTTGTTCCCGGGCTGTGTCACAGCCGGCCGAGACCGGGAGACCCGTGAGGCGGTGCACAAATGACCCAGTGTGGTCCGGGTTAGTGGAGGGTTTGGCCTGCCGGGATTTCCATGTCCCATCGAGCTCAAGAGACTCCTTGTGGTGGGCCGGGTGCCTGCAAGCTAACCTCGGTCGCCAGCTGGAGGGTGTTTCTTCTGACACATTGGTGCGGCTGGCTTCCGGGTTAAATGAGCAGTGTATCCAGAAGCAGTGCGCATGGCTCTAGACCTTCGCCTTTCTCGAGTCCGTAGGGGAGTTGCAGCGATGGGACAAGACTGTATTCTCCAAGTACATTTGTAATTGGATATCACGAAAAGGGGTAAAAGTACAACAACAACAAATATACAGTATAAATGCTTTTCCCTCAAACACGATTCCTCCGAAAGGATTCAGAGGATTCAGACACCGTCCAAATACATCAATTCAAGAAACAAACATAAACCTACATACAGTATAAACAGATAAATCGACGAGTAAACATAAAATGGAGTCGAAAGGATAACTCTCTCATGACTACAGAGCTGTCATTTTAATTCTAAATGTCACTCACTATGACGATAAACAACAGATTGAAGATAGATTTGTCCATATTCCGCTTACACATGGTGTGATATAATTTAGCTTGAAGCCATGATGTCTGGTCGAATAATTTAAATTCAGGGTATAGCAAGATACACCTCATTTGTTCTATGACTTCTTTCAGGTCTCATCTCCCCAGTAGGCTGTTGTGGATAGATGGGGGTCTGATTTAACTCTCTTATTCCAGGGGTAAAACTGGGGTCATTCACACTTAGACGTAGTCAGGATCACATTTATTCTCCAAGTACATTTGCACATACTCATAATTTTACTTGGTGATATTTTTATTTATTTTTTATTTCACCTTTATTTAACCAGGTAGTCCAGTTGAGAACAAGTTCTCATTTACAACTGCAACCTGGCCAAGATAAAGCAAAGCAGTGCAACAAAAACAACAACACAGAGTTACACATAAACAAACGTACAGTCAATAACACAATAGAAAAATCTATGTACAGTGTGTGCAAATGTATAAGATTAGGGAGGTAAGGCAATAATAGGCCATAGAGGCTAAATAATTACAATTTAGCATTAACACTGGAGTGATACCTGTGCAGATGATGATGTGCAAGTAGAGATACTGGGGTGCAAAAGAGCAAGAAGATAAATAACAGTATGGGGATGAGGTAGATGGATGTGCTATTTACAGATTGTCTGTGTACAGGTACAGTGATTGGTAAGCTGCTCTGATAGCTGATGCTTAAAGTTAGAGAGGGAGATATGTCTCCAGCTAAAGGGATTTTTGTAATTCATTCCAGTCATTGGCAGCAGAGAACTGGAAGGAAAGGTGGCCAAAGCAGGAGTTGGCTTTGGGGATGACCAGTGAAATATACCTGCTGGAGCGCGTACTACGGGTGTTGCTATGGTGACCAGTGAGCTGAGATAAGCCGGGGCTTTACCTAGCAAAGACTTATGGATGACCTGGAGCCAGTGGGTTTGGCGATGAATATGTAGAGAGGGCCAGGCAACGAGAGCATGCAGGTTGCAGTGGTGGGTAGTATATGGGTCTTTGGTGACAAAATGGATGGCACTGTGATAGACTACATCCAATTTGCTGAGTAGAGTGTTGGAGGCTATTTTGTAAATGACATTGCCGAAGTCAAGGATCGGTAGGATAGTCAGTTTTACGAGGGTATGTTTGGCAGCATATGAGGGGAGGCTTTGTTGCGAAATAGCCAGTTCTATATTTCATTTTGGATTGGAGATGCTTAATGTGAGTCTGGAATGAGAGTTACAGTCTAACCAGACACTTAGGTATTTTTAGTTGTCCACATATTCTAAGTCAGTACCGTCCAGAGTAGTGATGCTAGTCGGGCTGGCGGATGCGGGCAGCAATCGGTTGAAGAGCATGCATTTAGTTTTAACAGTTTTAACAGCATTTAAAAGCACGGAAGGAGAATTGTATGGCATTGAAGATCGTTTGGAGGTTTGTAAACACAGTGTCCAAAGAAGGGACAGATGTATACAGAATAGTGTTGTCTGTGTAGAGGTGGATCAGAGAATCACCAGCAGCAAGAGCGACATCATTGATTTATACAGAGAAAAGAGTCGGCCCGAGAATTGAACCCTGTGGCACCCCCATAAAGACTGCCAGAGGTCCAGACAACAGGCCCTCCGATTTGACACACTAAACTCTATCTGAGAAGTAGTTGGTGAACCAGGCGAGGCAGTCATTTGAGATATCAAGGCTATTGAGTCTGCCGATCAGAATGCAGTGATTGACAGAGTCAAAAGCCTTGGCCAGGTCGATGAAGACGGCTGCACAGTACTGTCTTGTATCGATGGCGGTTATGATATTGTTTAGGACCTTGAGCGTGGCTGAGGTGCACCCATGACCAGCTCGGAAACCAGATTGCATAGCGGAGAAGGTACGGTGGGATTCGAAATGGTTGGTGATGTGTTTGTTAACTTGGTTTTCGAAGATTTTAGAAAGGCAAGGCAGGATGGATATAGGTCTATAACAGTTTGTGTCTAAAGTGTCACCCCCCTTTGGAGAGGGGCATGACCGCGGCAGTTTTCCAATCTTTGGGAGATCTCAGACGATACGAAAGAGAGGTTGAACAGGCTAGTAATAGGGGTTGCAACAATTTTGGGTTGATAATTTTAGAAAGAGAAGGTCCAGATTATCTAGCCCAGCTGATTTGTAGGGTTCCAGATTTTGCAGCTCTTTCAGAACATCAGCTGTCTGGATTTGGGTGAAGGAGAAAAGCAGGCAATGAAGCAGTGATCCCTGAGATCCTGGTTGAAGACAGCAGAGGTGTATTTAGAGGGCAAATTGCTCAGGATGATATCTAAGAGGGTGCCCATGGTTATGGATTTAGGGTTGTACCTGGTAGGTTCCTTGATAATTTGTGTGAGATTGAGGGGATCTAGCTTAGATTGTAGGATGGCCGGGGTGTTAAGCATATCCCAGTTTAGGTCCCCTAACAGTACGAACTCTGAAGATAGATGGGGGGCAATTCACATATGGTGTCCAGGGCACAGCTGGGGACTGAGGGGGGTCTATAACAAGTGGCAACAGTGAGAGACTTGTTTCTGGAAAGGTGGAAGCTCAAATTGTTTGGGCACAGACCTGGATAGTTTGACAGAACTCTACATGCTATCTCTGCAGTAGATTGCAACTCCGCCCCCTTTGGCAGTTCTATCTTGCCGGAAAATGTTGTAGTTGGGGTTGGAAATTTCAGGATTTTTGGTGGCCTTCCTAAGCCAGGATTCAGACACTGCTAGGACATTAGGGAAGGAGGAGTGTTCTAAAGCAGTGAATAAACAAACTTAGGGAGGAGGCTTCTGATAACTTGCATGAAACCAAGGCTTTTTTTGGTTACAGAAGTCAACAAATGAGAGAGCCTGGGGAATGGGAGTGGTGCTGGGGGCTACAGGACCTGGGTTGACCTCTACATCACCAGAGGAACAGAAGAGGAGTAGGATAAGGTTACGGGTAATGGCTATAAGAACTGGTCGTGTAGTGCGTTCGGAACAGAGAGTAAAAGGAGCAGATTTCTGCATGTGGAAGAATAGATTCAAGGCATAATGTTCAGACAAGGGTATGGTAGGATGTGAGTACAGTGGAGGTAAACCTAGGCATTGAGTGACAATGAGAGAGGTTTTGTCTCTAGAGGCACCAGTTAAGCCAGGTGAGGTCACCGCATGTGTGGGGGGTGGGACAAAAGGGCTATCTAATGCATATTGGGCAGGGCTGGGGGCTCTACAGTGAAATAAGACAATAATCACTAACCAAAACTAACCAAGCTGGAGACACAGCGATTCAGACAGCTAGCGGGCCGGGGATAGCAGATGGGCCTTCAGCGTCATCACAACGGACTATTATGTCGGCAGACCAGTCGTCATGGATTGGCACGGCTTCGTGTCGCCAGTAAAGGGTCCAATCCAATTGGCAAAAGAGGTATTGTAGCCCAATAATTAGCTGGTGGACCTCTTCAGCTGGCCAGGAGATGGGCCTAGCTCGAGGCTAGCTCAAGGCTGGCCAGGAGATGGGCCTAGCTCGAGGCTAGCTCAAGGCTAACTGGTGCTTGCTTTGGGACAGAGACGTTAGCCATGAGTAGCCACTCGGATTGCAACTAGCTAGCTGCGATGATCTGGTGTAAAGGTTTAGAGCTTGTGGTTTGAATCCGGAGATGTGGTAGAGAAAAAGCAGATATGCTCTGGGTTGATATCGCGCTGTGTAGACTGGCAGGTATTGACCGAGGCTGGCTGGTGTCTGAGTTAACGGTGAAGACCGCTAGTAGGGGCTAATTGACTACTAGCTAGTAGCTAGTTAGCTGGCTAGCTTCTGATGGGGGTTCCGGTTCTAAAGTATGAAAATAGCAGATCCATACCACATTGGGTGAGGCTGGTTGCAGGAGAGTATATTCAAGCCTTAGATGGAAAGTGAGATTACAATACATACAAAATATACACGAAAAGAAAACTATATTTACACGGGACAGGACGGGACAAGATAAAACACACTGCTACGCCATCTTGGAATAAAGATGGGGACATCATCTGAAGTAATTTCTAATTTCTAATTTCTAAGGAAGATACTCCTTGACCTCATCTTGACAAACGGGATGACAAAGTAATAGTGATATAGCAAATACAGCCCATACAAGTGTTACATTTCTATTGAACATGGACTAACAAACAGACATCTGTGTTAGACACAACACATCTATGCACTAGGCTCCAAATGGGTGAGAGCACTCTAGAATGCAGAGATCGAACCCCTTGGGTTTGTGCCGTGGCGGAGATCTTTGTGGACTATACTCGGCATTGTCTCAGGATGGTAAATTGGTGGTTGAAGATATCCCTCTAGTGGTGTGGGGGCTGTGCTTTGGCAAAGTGGATGGGGTTATATCCTGCCTGTTTGGCCCTGTCCGGGAGTATCGTCTGACGGGGCCACAGTTTCTCCCGACCCCTCCTGTCTCAGCCTCCAGTATTTATGCTGCAATAGCTTATGTGTCAGGGGGCTGGAGTCAGTCTGTTATATCTGGAGTATTTCTCCTGTGTCCTGGGTGAATTTAAGCATGCTCTCTCTAATTCTCTCTCCTTTCTCTTTCTTTCTTTCTTTCTTTCTTTCTTTCTTTCTTTCTTTCTTTCTTTCTTTCTTTCTTTCGGAGGACCTGAGCCAGAGGACCATGCCTCAGGACTCCCTGGCCTGATGACTCCTTGCTGTCCCCAGTCCACCTGGTCGTGCTTCTGCTCCAGTTTCAACTGTTCTGCCTGCGGCTATGGAACCCTGACCTGTTCACCGGACATGCTACCTAGCCCAGACCTGCTGTTTTCAACTCTCTAGAGACAGCAGGAGCGGTAGAGATACTCTCAATGATCAACTATGAAACACCAATTGACATTTACTCCTGAGGTGCTGACCTGTTGCACCCTCTACAACGACTGTGATTATTATCATTTGACCCTGCTGGTCATCTATGAACATTTGAACATCTTGGCCATATTCTGTTATAATCTCCACCCGGCACAAACAGAAGAGGACTGCTAATTAATTATTAAATGCTAATTAATTACTTAAAAATCATACAATGTGATTTTCTGGATTGTTGTTTTAGATTCCGTCTCTCACAGTTGAAGTGTACCTATGATAAAAATTACAGACCTCTACATGCTTTGTAAGTAGGAAAACCTGCAAAATCGGCAGTGTATCAAATACTTGTTCTCCCCACTGTATATATATGTACTGAGATCCTGTGACAGATCATGTGACACTTAGCTTGCACACAGGTGGACTTAATTTAACTAATTATGTGATATCTGAAGGTAATTGGTTGTACCAGATCTTATTTAGAGGATTCATAGCAAAGGGGGTGACTACATATGCACGCATCACTTCAAGGTTTTTTCTTTTTTCATTTCACTTGACCATTTTGGACTATTTTGTGTATGTCCATTACATGAAATCCAAATAAAGATCCATTTAAATTGCAGGTTGTAATGCAACATAATAGGAAAAACGTGAAGGGGGATGAATACTTTTGCAAGCACTGTATATGCTATACAGCCACACATAAAAGCTGAATGTCACACCCTGAACTGAGACATTCCTGTTTTCTTTATATTTTGGTTAGGTCAGGGTGTGACTAGGGTGGGTACGCTAGTTTTTGTATTGTCTAGGGTTTTTTGTATGTCTCGAGTTTTTGTAGGTCTAGGTGATTTGTATATCAATGGTGGCCTGAAATGGTTCCCAATCAGAGGCAGCTGTTTATCGTTGTCTCTGATTGGGGATCATACAGTATTTAGGTAGCTATTTCCCTTTGGTGTTTGTGGGTTCTTGTCTATGTGTAGTTGCTTGTCAGCACTCATTTGTGTAGCGTCTCGTGTTATTTTGGTTAGTTAGTTCAGTGTTCATTCTTAATATAATAAAGAATGTATGCATACCACGCTGCGCCTTGGTCTGATCCTTATAACGAACGTGACAATATATTTATCTTTAACTATGCAGAATCTAGTCTACACACTATAGGTTCAATCCCCCTGACTGTCCTGAAGCTCTGTTTATGACCAGGCACATTGCTAGACGCCAGTTTGCTCCTGGACCAACCCAAGCAATTGTTACGCTGCAGCAAACTGGGAGTAGTATTGACAAGAGCATCGAAACAGGACTAGTCACAAATTAGTGCATTTAAAATCATTACATAAGATAAGAATCTTCATTGCATACATACAGTTGAAGTCAGAAGTTTACGTACACCTTAGCCAAATATGTTTAAACTCAGTTTTTCACAATTCCTGACATTTAATCCTAGGAGAAATTCCCTGTCTTAGGTCAGTTAGGATCACTACTTTATTTTCAAAATGTGAAATGTCAGAATAATAGTAGAGAGAATGATTTATGTTTAGCTTTTATTCATTTCATCACATTCCCATGGGTCAGAAGTTTACATACACTCAATTAGTATTTGGTAGCATTGCCTTTAAATTGTCTAACTTGGGTCAAACATTTTGGGTAGCCTTCCACAAGTTTCCTACAATAAGTTGTGTGAATTTTGGCCCATTCCTCGTGACAGAGCTGATGTAGGCCTCCTTGCTCGCACACACTTTTTCAGTTCTGCCCACAAATGTTCTATATGATTGAGGTCAGGGCTTTGTGATGGCCACTCCAATACCTTGACTTTGTTGTCCTTAAGACTTTTTTCCACAACTTTGGAAGTATGCTTGGTGTCAATGTCCATTTGGAAGACCCATTTGTGACAAAGTTTTATCTTCCTGACTGATGTCTTGAGATGTTGCTTCAATATATCTACATAATCTTCCTCCCTCATGAAGCCATCTATTTTGTGAAATGCACCAGTCCCTCCTGCAGCAAAGCACCCCCACAACATGATGCTGCCACCCCCGTGCTTCACGGTTGGGATGGTGTTCTTCGGCTTGCAAGCCTCCCCCTTTTTCCTCCAAATATAACAATGGTCATTATGGCCAAACAATTCTATTTTTGTTTCATCAGACCAAAAAGTACGATCTTTGTCCCCATGTGCATTTGCTAACCGTAGTCTGGCTTTTTTATGGTGGTTTTGGGGCAGTGGCTTCTTCCTTGCTGAGCGGACTTTCAGGTTATGTCGAGATAGTACTTGTTTTACTGTGGATATAGATACTTTTGTACCTGTTTCCTCCAGCATCTTTACAAGGTCTTTTGCTGTTGTTCTGGGATTGATTTGCACTTTTCGCACCAAAGGCGTTCATCTCTACGAAACAGAATGCGTCTCCTTCCTGAGCGGTATGACAGCTGTGTGGTCCCACGGGGTTTATACTTGCATACTATTGTTTGTACAGATGAACGTGGTACCTTCAGGCATTTGGAAATTGCTCCCAAGGATGAACCAGACTTGTGGAGGTCTACAATTTGTTATTGAGGTCTTGGCTGATTTCGTTTGATTTTCCCATGATGTCAAGCAAATAAATCAAATCAAATCAAATTTTATTTGTCACATACACATGGTTAGCAGATGTTAATGCGAGTGTAGCAAAATGCTTGTGCTTCTAGTTCCGACAATGCAGTAATAACCAACAAGTAATCTAGCTAACAATTCCAAAACTACTACCTTATAGACACAAGTGTAAGGGGATAAATAATATGTACATAAAGATATATGAATGAGTGATGGTACAGAGCGGCATAGGCAAGATACAGTAGATGGTATTGAGTGCAGTATATACATATGAGATGAGTATGTAAACAAAGTGGCATAGTTAAAGTGGCTAGTGATACATGTATTACATAAAGATGCAGTAGATGATATAGAGTACAGTATATACATATACATATGAGATGAATAATGTAGGGTATGTAAACATTATATTAGGTAGCATTGTTTAAAGTGGCTAGTGATATATTTTACATCATTTCCCATCAATTCCCATTATTAAAGTGGCTGGAGTTGAGTCAGTGTGTGTTGACAGCAGCCACTCAATGTTAGTGTTGGCTGTTTAACAGTGTGATGGCCTTGAGATAGAAGCTGTTTTTCAGTCTCTCGGTCCCAGCTTTGATGCACCTGTACTGACCTCGCCTTCTGGATGATAGCGGGGTGAACAGGCAGTGGCTCGGGTGGTTGTTGTCCTTGATGATCTTTATGGCCTTCCTGTGACATCGGGTGGTGTAGGTGTCCTGGAGGGCAGGTAGTTTGCCCCCGGTGATGCGTTGTGCAGACCTCACTACCCTCTGGAGAGCCTTACGGTTGTGGGCGGAGCAGTTGCCGTACCAGGCGGTGATACAGCCCGACAGGATGCTCTCGATTGTGCATCTGTAGAAGTATGTGAGTGCTTTTGGTGACAAGCCAAATTTCTTCAGCCTCCTGAGGTTGAAGAGGCGCTGCTGCGCCTTCTTCACGATGCTGTCTGTGTGTGTGGGCCAATTCAGTTTGTCTGTGATGTGTACGCCGAGGAACTTAAAACTTACTACCCTCTCCACTACTGTTCCATCGATGTGGATAGGGGGGTGTTCCCTCTGCTGTTTCCTGAAGTCCACAATCATCTCCTTAGTTTTGTTGACGTTGAGTGTGAGGTTATTTTCCTGACACCACACTCCGAGGGCCCTCACCTCCTCCCTGTAGGCCGTCTCGTCGTTGTTGGTAATCAAGCCTACAACTGTTGTGTCGTCCGCAAACTTGATGATTGAGTTGGAGGCGTGCGTGGCCACGCAGTCGTGGGTGAACAGGGAGTACAGGAGAGGGCTCAGAACGCACCCTTGTGGGGCCCCAGTGTTGAGGATCAGCGGGGTGGAGATGTTGTTGCCTACCCTCACCACCTGGGGGCGGCCCGTCAGGAAGTCCAGTACCCAGTTGCACAGGGCGGGGTCAAGACCCAGGGTTAAATGCTGAGCTGTAGTCAAATAACAGCATTCTCACATAGGTATTCCTCTTGTCCAGATGGGTTAGGGAAGTGTGCAGTGTGGTTGAGATTGCATTGTCTGTGGACCTATTTGGGCGGTAAGCAAATTGGAGTGGGTCTAAGGTGTCAGGTAGGGTGGAGGTGATATGGTCCTTGACTAGTCTCTCAAAGCACTTCATGATGACGGAAGTGAGTGCTACGGTAGTCGTTTAGCTCAGTTACCTTAGCTTTCTTGGGAACAGGAACAATGGTGGCCCTCTTGAAGCATGTGGGAACAACAGACTGGGATAGGGATTGATTGAATACGTCCGTAAACACACCAGCCAGCTGGTCTGCGCATGCTCTGAGGGCGCGGCTGGGGATGCCGTCTGGGCCTGCAGCCTTGCGAGGATTGACACGTTTAAATGTTTTCCTCACGTCGGCTGCAGTGAAGAAGAGTCCGCATGTTTTAGTTGCGGGCCGTGTCAGTGGCACTGTATTGTCCTCAAAGCGGGCAAAAAAGTTATTTAGTCTGCCTGGGAGCAAGACATCCCATTGAGTTTGAAGGTAGGCCTTGAAATACATCCACAGGTACACCTCCAATTGACTCAAATGATGTCAATTAGCCAATCAGAAGCTTCTAAAGCCATGACATAATTTTCTGGAATTTTCCAAGCTGTTTAAAGGCACAGTCAACTTAGTGTATGTAAACTTCTGACCCACTGGAAATGTGATACTGTGAATTATTAGTGAAAGAATCTGTCTGTAAACAATTGTTGGAAAGATTACCTATGTCAAGCACCGAGTAGATGTCCTCAACGACTTGCCAAAACTATAGTTTGTTAAGAAGAAATTTGTGGAGTGGTTGAAAAACAAGTTTTAATGACTCCAACCTATGTGTATGTATACTTCCGACTTCAACTGTATTACACATTATTACTAAATATTATACAGTGCTGCTATACTAAATGACATACAGGAATAGATATGACAAAATAGACATTCACCCCTCAATTAAGACCAGCCTAGAGACAGACAGCCCTGTTTGTCAGAGTGGCTTAGTGCTCCCCATTATCTCAGCCACTCCCTGTCCTGTCATGGCTGATTCACTAGTTGGGACGAGAGAGAGAGGGGACATTGGAGAGAGGGGGGAGGTGTTGAGAGAGAGAGGGGGGAGGTGTTGAGAGAGAGAGAGAGAGAGAGAGAGAGAGAGAGAGAGAGAGAGAGATGGTGAGGCAGCTCATAGACTCTTAACTAAAATTAACTGGAATTCCCTCACTATCAAACTCAGCTGATGCATTGATTTAGCTTGGCTTCATTCAAACCTGAAGGCCAACAGACAGGCAGGTCTATTCACATGTTAGCCTCTGTCACAGGCTTTCCCCTCACCATCCATATAGAAGCAAAGTGAGGAAAGCTAAGGCTATTCACATGTGAACACAATTTAAATGTATAGGCTGTGGCCCAGAGGCCTGCTGGAGGGAGAGATAGATGACAGCATGTCTACACAGGTCACATCTAGAATGTCTAGTGAAAGGACAGGGTGAGAGAGAGTCTGTTTCTGGAGGGGAAGAGAGTCTGTGAGAGAGGAGAGTAGTGATGATGAGGTGATCTGTGGCCAGGCAGGAGGTGATAGAAGAGAACAGGGTCTCTGAAACTACTGACTGTCTGGGTGATTGGGTTTCTTCAACAGGGTGCAACAAGGCTGAGTCTTTGACAGCAAAACACACACACTACTGCAATTATTTGGGACCAGTGTGGAAGTTTGAACTAAAATGGAGCATGCAGATATTAGGAGCAAACTAAGAGAATACACAGTATTTGAAATGGGACTGGTGAACGGCATGGCAACGAAACTCTGTGGTACAGCGTCATCAAATAAACACCCTGAGTCAGAACTGCACCAAAGCACTAGCATAGATCCCAGATATGTCCAAACACATTTCCAAAACAGGGAAGTTCAGCAAACACTCAGACACACACCAACACACTCTCTAGAGGGAGTGGCGCTGGAGCTGAGCAGTGCGGCAGAACACACACACAAACACACAGTTAAGTATCATAATTCAGCAGCTCTTGAAAACTAGACAATGAAAGATGAGAGATGATGAAAGAAAAAGAGTAAAGGGGAGGCGATAAGGGCAAATAGAGAATGAGAGGGGAACACTGTAAGTAAATAGAAAAGGGTGGAGAAAATTAGGATGGAGTGAGAGGAGAATGCAGAAGATCTGAAAAAGAGGAAAGGAGTGAAGAATAAGAGAGTGAGAGATAGAGAAAGAGATGAGAGGAGTTCAGAGAAAGAGAGTGTGAGAGGGGTTGAAGAAAGGGAGAGGAGAGAGGGAGGGAGAAAGAGAGGAAGACCCTAGTGACTGGTGTGGTGGTGGTGTTGTTTGTGCTGTCAGATCCTGAGGAGCCCCATGAGAGTGGTGAGAGCGCTCAGCTGCATCATGGCCTCTTTTCCGATTTCACGCTTTGATGCTCTTCGCTCTTAGAGGGGCAAATTGTTTCAGTGCCACACAAAATGCTTGCTCTGTTTTATTCATACAGCATATAGAGGACAACAGCATGCCTGTCTGGAGCTAACTCTGTCGCTGTGAACAACGGTGGGGTGATTCCCTGTATCTTTCACTGTTTTATTCTCTCACTTTACCTCTTCTCTCATCTCTTTTCTCCTCTATTCTGATCTTTCATTTCCTCTCTGCTTTCTTTCTGTCTGTGCTTCTCTCTCCCCACTCTTGTTTTTCTGCTTGTGTCCCCCTCTCCTCTTTCTTATATCTTTTCTCTTTCCTTTCATCCCCTCCCATTCTTCCCCTCTCATCTCCTCCAATCTCCTCCTCTCCTTTTTCCTCACCTCTGCTCTCCTTTTCTTCTCCTCCTCTCTTCCCTTTTTCCTCTCCTCTCCTTTTCCTCCCTCTCCTCTCCTCTCTTTAGCTCATTTACACTGAGCAGCATGTAATCACATTTGTACTACATCATGTCAGGCTTGATGGGTTTCATGCCCCCTCTTTGCTGGAAGGAAACCACCACCCCCACAGAAAGAAAGACTGGGGCTCTTTGACTGATTTTGGTTGGTAGCAAAGATTTCAATCAAATCTTTATGAAAGTATACTTATCTTGGTCTAGGAGTGCAAGCAAAATGGGATATCTCATTCAGCTCAGTAATGCGTCTAAGCTTCCTTGCATTAAGGGTAATGAATAGATAGGCATGAAGTATTTTGATTCAATGAGCGCTCGATAAGACAGCACTATTACACTGATATTGGTGGTGGCTGCAGGTTCTCTGTGAGCCGCACACTCTCTCTCACACACACACACACACACACACACACACACACACACACACACACACACACACACACACACACACACACACACACGCCCTCCCCCCCACACACATAGACACGCTCTCCCTCACACACTCTCTCTGCGCAAGTAGTGTGTAGTGTAATCTCTGCAGTGGCACTGCGATCTCACTGCAGTTTAGCCATGCTCAGCTGCCCCTGGCCCGGACCATGCAGATACTCACAGCCTGCCAGCTAGCTACCATAGACAGAGAGACAGAGACAGAGATTAAAAAATATATTTGATTGTCACATACACCAGATAGGTGTAGTAAAATGTGTTGTTTTACTGGTTCAGCCATACTACTATGGTGCCCCTGGAGCAAATTAGGGTTAAGTGCCTTGCTCAAGCACCATCAACAGATTTTAGGGAGGGGAGGAAGGTAGAAAGGGGGAAAGAGGGAGTGAGATGCAAAGAGAGAATGAGAGAGACTAAAAAAAGGGGGGAACGAAGAAAAAAGTGAGTGAGAAAGTAAAGAGAGTTACAGAAAGAGAAAAGGAGGACAACTAAGGAGGTGGAAAGTGATAAGATGAAGTGTTAGAAGATAAGTCTCTCTTTCCTCTTGCTCTCCCTCTCTGCTCCCTTTCCTCCCACATCCCCCTTCCCTCTCTGCTCACTTTCCTCCCACATCCCCCTTCCCTCTCTGCTCCCTTTCCTCCCACATCCCTCTCTGCTCCCTTTCCTCCCACATCCCCCTTCCCTCTCTGCTCCCTTTCCTCCCACATCCCCCTTCCCTCTCTGCTCCCTTTCCTCCCACATCCCCCTTCCCTCTCTGCTCCCTTTCCTCCCACATCCCCCTTCCCTCTCTGCTCCCTTTCCTCCCACATTCCCCTTCCCTCTCTGCTCCCTTTCCTCCCACATCCCCCTTCCCTCTCTGCTCCCTTTCCTCCCACATCCCCCTTCCCTCTCTGCTCCCTCTCCTCCCACATTCCTCCCCTTCCATCTCTGCTCCCTCTCCTCCCTCTCTGCTCCCTCTCCTCCCACATCCCCCTCCCTCCCTATCTGCTCCCTCTCCTCCCACATTCCTCCCCTTCCATCTCTGCTCCCTCTCCTCCCTCTCTGCTCCCTCTCCTCCCACATCCCCCTCCCTCCCTCCCTATCTGCTCCCTCTCCTCTCCCTCTCCTCTGTTACTTACTTTTCCCTCCCTCCATCCCATTTATTCCTCTTCCTTTCTCCTCCCCTACATCATTCTTTCTTCATTATCTCTTCACTCAATGCCATTCCTGCCACTCCCCTTTATCCTTCTCTTTTTGCTCACTGTTCTCTCTCTCCTTTTCACCTCCCACTCTAGAACCTCTCATTCCTCCCTCATTCACATGCAGCAGTTAAGATTCCTGTGGGATCTTGTTAGGTCCAAATTGAATTCTGTAATATTTGTTGTGCATCCCGTACAGGCCTTTGTGTTTTTCATATTGCATTATTCAATTACTCTGGGCTCAGTTTGACCACCCTGCGATGCGGGATGTGGTTAATGTTTCCCTGAGATCCGTCTGCATGGAAACTAAGTCTCCTCAAGTGTAACTAACTTACCACCAAATCACACCCATGTTGTACTGATACAGAATGTACAGATGTGTAAGTAAATATGCTTACACCGCCAACAACTAGTTGGTGCTTTTGAAATAGAAGGATTTGTGGCCTTTGCAAATGATTTAGTGTATTTGAATCTTAGGTACAATTTATGCTTTGCAGAAAAGAGACAAACACCTAGATATAGTGAGCCAGTAAAAGTGTTGGCCTACCAGTAAGTTGGCAGTTTGAGACTATACTCATAGCATCATTAACAGAGACATATCACCTATGCTTGGACAACTGAGCTCTACTCAACAGCAATTAAGTTACATGTAGTCTACCTTTTTAATGTAGAATAGATACAGTATTACCACTGCACCTGTATAGTAAATACCCTTTTTACCATTTGTTTACTGTAATTAAACATCATTATCCTGTAAAAGCCCAGTTGGATTCCAACAAGGTCAAAGTAATCATGGAGTGTGTCCATACACACACACACACCCAAACAAACACAATCACGTTCAGCCTAAGTCACCTCATCAGGGGAGGAGCCTCGAGGCAATCAGAGAGGAGTGAGAGGAGAGAGCGAGACAGAGAGAGAGAAAGAGATAGAGATGGATAAAGAGGGGACATGATTGAGCAAATCAAATTGTATTTGTCACATGCTTCGTAAACAACAGGTGTAGAATTACAGTGAAATGCCTCCATACATGCCCTTCCCAACAATGCGTGATGAATAAGGGGAAGCAGCGCATGGAGCAACATAAGTCGCAGTGCTATGGTTCACTGTGCAGGAGGGTTGAGGGCTGACTGATTCCATGTTTTTACAGTATGACACAGAAAGCCCCTGGACACACATGTAATGTCAGACTTGCTAGTGATGGATTACAGACCTGCAACCATTTGCACTATTGTGGCTCCAAGTTAACACATTGTGAAAACTAGTCCCTCAACATGGGCAAAGAAATCAACATACCATCAAGCTTACCGTAGGCTTCCCAGCAGTGGTGTAAAGTACTTAAGTAAAAATACTTTAAAGTACTACTTAAGTCGTTTTGGGTAGTATCTGTACTTTACTTTACTATTTATATTTTTGCCAACTTTTACTTTTACTTCACTACATTCCTAAAGAAAAGTATGTAATTTTTTACTCCATACATTTTCCCTGACACCCAAAAGAACTCGTTACATTTTGACAGGAAAATTGTCAAATTCACACTCTTATCAAGAGAACATCCCTGGCCATCCCTACTGCCTCTGAACTGGTGGGCTCACTAAACACAAATGCTTAAATGTTTTAATTATGTCTGCTGGAGTGTGCCCCTAGCTGTCACACCCTGACCATAGTTTGCTTTGTATGTTTCTATGTTTTGTTTGGTCAGGGTGTGATCTGAGTGGACATTCTATGTTGGATGTCTAGTTTGTCTGTTTCTGTGTTTGGGCCTGATATGGTTCTCAATCAGAGGCAGGTGTTAGTCATTGTCTCTGATTGGGAACCAGATTTAGGTAGCCTGTTTTGCGTTGGGTTTGGTGGGTGGTTGTTTCCTGTCTTTGTGTTTGTTGCACCAGATAGGGCTGTTTCCTGTCTTTGTGTTTGTTGCACCAGATAGGGCTGTTTTGGTTTTGCCACATTTATTGTTTTGTATTATGTTCATGTTGAGTGTTCCTATTTTAAAAACATGAACTATAACCACGCTGCATTTTGGTCCGCCTCTCCTTCCCAGGAGGAAAGCCGTACACTAGCTATCCGTCAATAAAAAAATAAAGAAATTATGCCATCTGGTTTGCTTAATATATGGAATTTTAAATGGTTTATACCTTTGATACTTAAGTACATTTTAGCAGTTCCAAGTACATTTAAAACCAAATACTTTTAGACTTTAACTCAAGTAATATTTTACTGTGTGACTTTCACTTTTACTTGAGTCATTTTCTAAAGGTTTCTTTACTTTTACTCAAGTTTGACAATTGAGGACTTTTTATACAAAGTCGAAACAGTTTGCGCATATATTATGACAACATTGTGACGTTTTTGTTGATTTTGGTCTTTTTTTTTTAGGCAAGTCGGAGTTGGTAGCCGAAGTCTACGCCCTTTCGTCGGTGACTGGTCAACAGAACTACTTCTAAAAGGAGTAGGAACATGAAAGTTTTGTTGTCATTCAACGAGAAATACGGTTTCCATTAGATAGCACAGCCAAAAGTCCATATTGGCTATATCCTAAATAATTTATGAAAACTACAATTTGCTATTTGGTCTTAATTTAAGGTTTGAGTTAGACATAAGGTTAGCAGTGTGGTTACGGTTAGGTTTAAAATCATATTTTAAGAAGGGACATTTTAGAAATGGGCAGGATTTAGAGACTCCTGCCTAAATTATAGTTTTGTTACATTGTTTGCTTGCTCAGCTGGTTAGCTAAGTTAGCTCTCTCAGTCTCATTGACCACCAAAACAAGCCACTTAATATCACTTGTTTTCTTAAAATGTATATTAGCTAGCTAAGTTATCAATGTCATGAATACAACACCCATCTGGTGTCGATATCAGGATATGATTGGAGAGCACTAGTTAGCTCCAAAATTAGTTAAAGCTTTGACTGCATGCTGACAATGATTTAATAATTTTACCAGGTTCCCGAAAAGCAATTGTAATGACAGTCCACCACAACATACCCAAGAGTTTCCCGATTGGCAAGGGGTAGTCTGTTTAATCAAGAGGGACAAGCAACAGTAATATTGCCCTTTCTTTTCTAATTTCCAAGCAAAGGTCTTGGACCGCAAAGGACCGGCGACTCTGGCAGCTCCTGACTGGCGGGCGACTCTGGCAGCTCCTGACTGGCGGGCGACTCTGGCAGCTCCTGACTGGCGGGCGACTCTGGCAGCTCCTGACTGGCGGGCGACTCTGGCAGCTCCTGACTGGCGGGCGACTCTGGCAGCTCCTGACTGGCGGGAGACTCTGGCAGCTCCTGACTGGCGGGAGACTCTGGCAGCTCCTGACTGGCGGGAGACTCTGGCAGCTCCTGACTGGCGGGAGACTCTGGCAGCTCCTGACTGGCGGGAGACTCTGGCAGCTCCTGACTGGCGGGAGACTCTGGCAGCTCCTGACTGGCGGGAGACTCTGGCAGCTCCTGACTGGCGGGAGACTCTGGCAGCTCCTGACTGGCGGGAGACTCTGGCAGCTCCTGACTGGCGGGAGACTCTGGCAGCTCCTGACTGGCGGGAGACTCTGGCAGCTCCTGACTGGCGGGAGACTCTGGCAGCTCCTGACTGGCGGGAGACTCTGGCAGCTCAGGACAGACGGGAGACTCTGGCAGCTCAGGACAGACGGGAGACTCTGGCAGCTCAGGACAGACGGGAGACTCTGGCAGCTCAGGACAGACGGGAGACTCTGGCAGCGCTGGACAGGCGGGAGCACCTGTAGGGAGGAGACGAAGAGATAGCCTGGTGCGGGGGGCTGCCACCGGAGGCCTGGTGCATGGAGGAGGCACCGGATAGACCGGTCCGTGGAGGCGTACTGGAGGTCTCGAGTACCGAGCCTGCACAACCCTACCTGGCTGGATACTCCCCGTAGCCAGGCCAGTGCAGCAAGGTGGAATAGACCGCACTGGGCTGTGCTGGCGAACCGGGGTCACCATGCGTAGGGCTGGTGTCATGTACCCCGGCCCGAGGAGACGCACTGGAGACCAGATGCGCTGAGCCGGCTTCATGGCACCTGACTCGATGCCCACTCTAGCCCAGCCGATACGAGGCGCTGCTATGTAACGCACCGGGCTATGCCTGCGCACCGGGGACACCGTGCGCCTCACGGCATACCACGGTGACTGCCCAGTCCACCTCTCACCACGGTAAGCACGGGGAGTTGGCTCAGGTCTCCTACCTGACTTAGCCACACTCCCCATGCGCCCGCCCCAATACATTTTTGGGGCTGCCTCTCGTCCCAGCCGTGCTGCCGTGCTGCCTCCTCATACCACCACCGCTCAGCTTTCGCTGCCTCCAGCACTGCTTTGGGGCGCCGATATTCCCCAGTTTGTGCCCAGGGTTCCTTGCCGTCCAAAATCTCGTCCCATGTCCAGGACTCTTGAGATTTCTGCCGCTGCCCGTTACCACGCTGCTTGGTCCTTGGTTGGTGGGTGATTCTGTAATGGCCGTAGGTGGTGGAAGAAGGTGAGGACCAATGCGCAGCGTGGTAAGTGTCCATATTTTTTATAAAGAAATTGAGCACTGAACAAAAACAACAAAGTGAACAAACGAAACTGAAACAGTTCTGTCTGGTGCAGAATACAAACACAGAAAATATTCACCCACAACTCAAAGGTGAAACCAGGCTACCTAAGTATGGTTCTCAATCAGGGACAACGAATGACAGCTGCCTCTGATTGAGAACCATACCAGCCCAAACACAGAATTCCCAAATTATAGAAAAAATAACAGAGACTGCCCACCCCAACTCACGCCCTGACCATACTAAAACAAAGACAAAACAAAGGAACTAAGGTCAGAACGTGACAGAATGTACATTTAAAGGTATACCAAACAATAAAGGGATTTGCTGAACCTATATTATACTGGAACAATTCAGTTATAAATAATTTAGTCTTAGTTAAAAATAGGTTTTCTTCCAGTAAACTCTGTTTAAATTTCCAATGTCCACGTGGAAATTCTATAAGAGTTATGTGAAGGCCAATTAGATGATCCGATCGAATTCTTTCTCCTATTAAAACTTTTTTAACCTTGGTTTTTAACCTTTTATTCCAACTTACCATAACTAGATACTATTCTCAGTCTAAATTGACCACAATTAGTGCTTGTAAAGTTATTGCCATCAGAGGTATTATGACAGTCAAAAGTAGAGCTTTTAAATGTCTGATATTTAGAATTCAAGAAATAGGTTCTAGCAATGTTTGTTTTATTCTCTTGCCTGTTTTGCCTGTGAGCCAATGCCACAGATATTAGAAAATTGAGACAAGATATTATGTGTGTAGCAAATCTGAGTAGGTTGATGTGTATGATATTGGATGTGATTTAGTGAGAGTGTGTACGATGTCTGTATAAGAGTAAGACTATAATGTGTGATGTCCAAATAAATAATAACCCCGCCAATTTGCATGGTTGAGTGTCTGTGTGTAACATGTAGTGTGTAGCCTTAATATTCATGATAATTGTAATCCATATCGTATCACCATCATAGTTGCATCATAATTACCTTTAAAATCATTGAAAAACACATCCCAGAATTTCCATAGTAATTGATGTTTCACATGATCATGAAAGAGACCTTGCATTACTATAGCCTCCACTCTACACTCTACTCAACAAACTGCCTTCCTTGCCTCAGCTCACTGGTCACCATAGCAGCACCCACTCGTAGCACGCACTCCAGCAGGCATATCTCTCTGGTCACCCCCAAAGCCAATTCCTCCTTTGGTCGTCTTTCCTTCCAGTTCTCTGCAGCCAATGACTGGAATGAATTGTACAAATCTCTGAAGCTGGAGACTTATATCTCCCTCACTAGATTTAAGCACCAGCTGTCAGAGCAGCTCACAGATCACTGCACCTGTACATAGCCCATCTGTAAACAGCCCATCTATCTACCTACCTCATCCCCATACAGTATTTATATATTTATCTTGCTCCTTTGCACCCCAGTATCTCTACTTGCACATTCATCTTCTGCACCTTCATCTTCTGCACATCTGCCATTCCAGTGTTTAATTGCCATATTGTAATTACTTCGCCACCATGGCCTATTTATTGCCTTAACTCCCTTATCTTACCTCATTTGCACTCACTGTATATAGACTTTTTGTTTTCGTTTGTTCTACTGTATTATTGACTATGTTTTGTTTATTCCGTTTGTAACTCTGTGTTGTTGTATGTGTCGAATTGCTATGCTTTATCTTGGCCAGGTTGCAGTTGCAAATGAGAACTTGTTCTCAACTAGCTTACCTGGTTAAATAAAGGTGAAATAACATATATATTTTTTAAATAGAGATGGCTTCACTACAGCACAAATGTATCCCGTACAATAGGTTATTATTCCCCAATGTCCCTATTCTGATATCTTCCCCTTGCTTATTGTAAACATATATAAACATGTAGACAAAGACATAGAAAAGATAGACAAACAAGAAACATTAAATTATAGAACAGTTCTTGACTATAGAGAGAGAGGGGAGAGAGTGAGAGAAGAGAAGAGAAAAGAGAGAAAGAGAGAGTGAGAGAAGAGAGCGAGACCAACAGTGTATGTGTATGTCTAAGTCCATATGTGTTTTTTTTCTAACCTGAAGCCCCTCTAGAATTTAGTACAGCCATGGTGTTATGGAGCTGTCTCAGAATAGCTGTCCATCTATAAAGAGTTTGTCCACAATGAGAAAGACACACTTACTCCTCTCCATCTGTTGCCTCTGTACAGGATACAGCCTCTTGCAAAGTCTGTTTATCTCCCTGTGGAAATTGGTAATTGAGACCGAATATGGTCCCTTTAAGCTCCCTTCCCGTGCTATTAATCAGCTCCTTTTGTTGGTAGTGTTCAAATTTTGCAATGATTGGTCGGGGACCCTTGGTCTTGTTGCACTCGGTGGAAAGCCACCTTGTTTACAGTCTCTAGAGGAAGTTTCAAGGCGGATTGCACGAATTCTCTGATCATGCCCTCTGGATTATTGGGTTATTGTGTGCGTCCTCAGGAATCCCAGAAAATATTAGACTTTCACGCATGCTACTTTATATGTCTAGTAGCGACTCCCTCATCACCCTGTTTTCCCTGAGTAGACAATCCATGTTGGAATCATGGATTTTTACCTTGGTGTTGAGTGCCTAGTTTTCTCCTTGGAGCGTGAGAATTTCACTCTGGCTAAACTCCAAACTCCCCCTCAGCCCTGCTACCTCCTCACACAACTTGTCCAGTGATGTATGGATTCTAGCCAGAGCACTCTACTTCAACGGTAAGTAAATAGATGAATCTGTCTTTCGTTTTTTGTCTGGTTCTTTTGTGAGGTAGCCAGATCTTTCCATGATGGACTATGTTGTTCCTCCAAAGTGTAAAGCTGTTGATAGTCGTCGATTTTCCTCAGGATATCCTTAGTATCCAGGTTGGCTCTTTACTGCAGCCAGATGTTAACAAAAAGTGTTTAACAATGTGCCTTTCCCACGACGACGACCGGTGTTTTTGTACTACAGTCACTTAGTACTATTGTATGGTTAGCGGTGTTTTAGCTCTTAAAATCTAATCGCTTCGCAGAATCCACGCAAGAACAAGTTTGGTATTTGTATTTAATGAATTGCGGTTTGTTTTAATCAAACATAACCAACCGAGTGTTTTCCAGCAATACAATGTTCAGCTGTGCACTCTGATGACGCACCTTTAGTCTGATCCAACACGGATCCAACACTCCTAGCTCCTTCATCAAATGTAATGATGGTGTTGGATTCCTGCTTGGCCATGCAGTCGTGGGTGAACAGGAAGTACAGGAGGGACCTAAGCATGCACCCTGAGAGGCCCCGGGGTTGAGGATCAGCATGGCAGATGTGTTGTTGCCTACTCTTACCACCTGGGGTCGGCCCGTCATGAAGTCCAGGATCCAGTTGCAGAGGGAGGTGTTTAGTCCCAGGGTTCTTAGCTTAGTAATGAGCTTTGAGGGCACTATGGTGTTGAACGCTGAGCTGTAGTCAATGAATAGCATTCTCACATAGGGTTTCCTTTTGTCCAGGTGGGAAAGGGCAGTGGGAGTGCGATTGAGATCATGTCATCTAGGGATCTGTTGGGCGGTATGCAAATTGGAGTGGGTCTAGGGTTTCCGAGATAATGTTGTTGATGTGAGCCATGACCAGCCTTTCAAAGAACTTCATGTGCTTTGAGTTTAGGATTTTGGCAGGTTACCTTCGCTTTCTTGGGCACAGGGACTATGGTGGTCTGCTTGAAACGTAGGTATTACAGACTCAGTCAGGGAGAGGTTGAAAATGTCAGTGAAGACACTTGCCAGTTGGTCCGTGCATGCTCTGAGTACACGTCCTGGTAATCCATCTGGCCCCGCGGCCTTGTGAATGTTGACATGTTTTACGGAGAGCGTGACCACACAGTCGTCCAGAACAGCTATTGCTTTCATGCATGCTTCAGCGTTGCTTGCCTCGAAGAGAAAATAAAAGGCATTTAGCTCATCTGGTAGGCTTGCGTCACTGGTCAGCTCGCGGCTGGGTTTCCCTTTGTAGTCCGTAATAGTTTGCAAGCCCTGCCACATCCGACGAGTGTCAGAGCCGGTGTAGTAGGATTTCTTATAAATGTCTGGATTAGTGTTCCGCTCCTTGAAAGCAGCAGCTCTAGCCTTTAGCTCGGTGCGGATGTTGCCTGTGATCCATGGCTTCTGGTTGGGATATGTACAGTGGGGCAAAAAAGTATTTAGTCAGCCACCAATTGTGCAAATTCTCCAACTTAAAAATATGAGAGAGGCCTGTAATTTTCATCATAGGTACACTTCAACTATGACAGACAAAATGAGAAAAACAAATCCAGAAAATCACATTGTAGGATTTTTAATGAATTTATTTGCAAATTACGGTGGAAAATAAGTATTTGGTCAACTACAAACAAGCAAGATTTCTGGCTCTCACAGACCTGTAACTTCTTCTTTAAGAGGCTCCTCTGTCCTCCACTCGTTACCTGTATTAATGGCACCGGTTTGAACTTGTTAACAGTATAAAAGACACCTGTCCACAACCTCAAACAGTCACACTCCAAACTCCACTATGGCCAAGACCAAAGAGCTGTCAAAGGACACCAGAAACAAAATTGTAGACCTGCACCAGGCTGGGAAGACTGAATCTGCAATAGGTAAGCAGCTTGGTTTGAAGAAATCAACTGTGGGAGCAATTATTAGGAAATTGAAGACATACAAGATCACTGATAATCTCCCTCGATCTGGGTCTCCACACAAGATCTCACCCCGTGGGGTCAAAATGATCACAAGAACGGTGAGCATAAATCCCAGAACCACACGGGGGGACCTAGTGAATGACCTGCAGAGAGCTGGGACCAAAGTAACAAAGCCTACCATCAGTAACACACTACGCTGCCAGGGACTCAAATCCTGCAGTGCCAGACGTGTCCCCCTGCTTAAGCCAGTACATGTCCAGGCCCGTCTGAAGTTTGCTAGAGAGCATTTGGATGATCCAGAAGAAGATTGGGAGAATGTCATATGGTCAGATGAAACCAAAATATAACTTTTTGGTAAAAACTCAACTCGTTGTGTTTGGAGGACAAAGAATGCTGAGTTGCATCCAAAGAACACCATACCTACTGTGAAGCATGGGGGTGGAAACATCATGCTATGGGGCTGTTTTTCTGCAAAGGGACCAGGACGACTGATCCGTGTAAAGGAAATAATGAATGGGGCCATATATCGTGAGATTTTGAGTGAAAACCTCCTTCCATCAGCAAGGGCATTGAAGATGAAACGTGGCTGGGTCTTTCAGCATGACAATGATCCCAAACACACCGCCCGGGCAACGAAGGAGTGGCTTCGTAAGAAGCATTTCAAGGTCCTGGAGTGGCCTAGCCAGTCTCCAGATCTCAACCCCATAGAAAATCTTTGGAGGGAGTTGAAAGTCCGTGTTGCCCAGCAACAGCCCCAAAACATCACTGCTCTAGAGGAGATCTGCATGGAGGAATGGGTCAAAATACCAGCAACAGTGTGTGAAAACCTTGTGAAGACTTACAGAAAACATTTGACCTCTGTCATTGCCAACAAAGGGTATATAACAAAGTATTGAGATAAACTTTTGTTATTGACCAAATACTTATTTTCCACCATAATTTGCAAATAAATTCATTAAAAATCCTACAATGTGATTTTCTGGATTTTGTTTTCTAATTTTGTCTGTCATAGTTGAAGTGTACCTATGATGAAAATTACAGGCCTCTCTCATCTTTTTAAGTGGGAGAACTTGCACAATTGGTGGCTGACTAAATACTTTTTTGCCCCACTGTACATACGGTCACTGTGGAGGGGACGTCGTCGAGGCACTTATTGTCGAAGCTGGTGACTGAGGTGGTATACTCCACAATGCCATTGGATGATTCCCGGAACATATTCCAGTCTGTGCTAGCAAAACAGTCCTGTAACGTAGCATCCGCGTCATCTGACCACTTCCGTATTGAGCGAGTCACTGGTACTTCCTGCTTTAGTTTTTGCTAGTAAGCAGGAATCAGGAGGATATAATTATGGTCAGATTTGTCAAATGGAGGGTGAGGGAAAGCTTTGTATGTGTCTCTGTGTGTGGAGTAAAGGTGGGCTACAGTTTTTTTCCTTTGGTTGAAAATTGGCATGGTGGTAGAAATGAGGTAAAACGGATTTAAGTTTGCCTGCATTAAAGTCCCCAGCCACTAGGAGCGCCACGTCTGGATGAGCATTTTCTTGTTTTCTTATGACCTTATACAGCTTGTTGAGTGCGGTTTTAGTGCCAGCATCAGTTTGTGGTGGTACATAGACAGCTACGAAAAATATAGATGAAAACACTCTTGGTAGATAGTGTAGTCTACAGCTTATCATTAGGTACTCTACTTCAGGCAAGCAATACCTCGAGACTTCCTTAATATTAGACATTGCGCACCAGCTGTTATTGACAAATAGACACACACACCCACCCCTCGTCTTCCCAGATGTAACTGTTCTGTCCTGCTGATGCACAAAAACACAGCCTGCTGTATATTATCCGTGTTGTCGGTGAAACATAAGATATTAAAACATTTTATGTCCCGTTGGTAGGATAGTCTCGAACAGAGATCATCCAGTTTATTCTCCAGTGATTGCCCGTTGTCCAGTAGAACGGATGGTAGAGGCAGGTTACCCACTTGCCAACAAATTCTCACAAGGTACCCCAATCTCCACCCCCTGTACTTCCATCTGTTCTTCACGCGAATGACAGGGATTTAAGCCTAGTCTAGGTGGACAACAGTAATTTAATCCTGTCTTCTTCTTACACAAACCAGCTATAGCACTCATCCATTTCGCTACACCCGCAATAACATCTGCTAAATATGTGTATGTGGCCAGTAAAGTTTGATTTGATTTGATGTTTTACACACAAATGAACACACACATGCACACACGCACTCCAAACGCCAAACCCCTTACCTAGCCATCCAGATCTGGAGTTGGAGCCACCCAGAGCACACATGTCCGTCTCGGCGCTGGGCAGAACAAACCCCACCACGAACACCTCCACCCCATCCGACATGAGGGCCAGGCCCAGCACCAGGAACAGCTGCCACTGGAACCTGCCGTGGCCACACTCCTGGATGATCAGCTCATACTGCTGGGCCAGTTCTTCCTCGTCCGCCTGCCTCTCCTTCTCCAGCTCCTTACGTTCTCTCAGGCTGTCTGTGACGGGTTGCCCCAGAGCCACCTGCCCCTCCCTGGCCTTCCTGTCTCCAGCCGCTGGGATCCCCTGGTACTCCCCCTCGTAAATCTCATCTTCGTCATCATGGCCCTCTGTGGCATCGCTGGCATCACTGGCCTGGTCATTGTCATTGTAGCCTCCATCCTGCCTCAGGGGATTATGGTAAAAGTCGTCCCCCTCGTCTACCTCGTCCTCAAACCGGCTGTATTTGCGCTGGGAGTACTCGTCTGTGGCGCTGTCCACGACCTTGTTGACCTTTTTCACGGCGTGCCGCTTGGCCTCCTTGGCAATTTCCTTGGCCCCCTTCACTAAGGAAGTCCTGTTATCGTAGCTGTCGTCCATTTTTACTCTGATGGAGGTTCAGGGGTGGAAGTACAGAGGGGTAGGAACGGTAGGAGGGAGATGGATGTAAGCTGGTGGAGGGGTTTGGGAGCAGAGCAGAGTGGTGGATCTGGAGATGCAACAGGGGAAAACCCTGGACTCTGCAGTCACCACAGGAAGATACCCTCACTGGCTGTGGTGTTCATTGGTCCGGCTGTGGGACAAATAGACAAAGAGAAGGGGGGAAAGAAATACGGGGTGAGACAAACAGAGAGGGGGAGATGGAAAGACCAGGAGAAAGAGAGGGGGAGAGACAGAAAGAGACAGTGGATACAGAAAGACAGGGGGAGAGGCAAAAAGAGGGGGGGGCAGAAAGACAGGAGGAGGGAGAAAAAGACAGGGGGAGAGAGAGAAAGACAGGGGAGAGAGAGAAAGACAGGGGAGAGAGAGGGGAGAGAGAGAGAGACAGGGAGAGAGAAAGACAGGGGAGAGAGATAAAGACAGGGGGAGAGAGAGAAAGACAGGGGGAGAGAGAGAAAGACAGGGGGGAGAGAGAAAGACAGGGGTAGAGAAAGACAGGGGAGAGAGAGAAAGACAGGGGGAGAGAGAGAAAGACAGGGGGCGAGACAGAAAGACAGGGGGAGAGAGAGAAAGACAGGGGGAGAGACAGAAAGACATGGGGAGAGACAGAAAGACAGGAGAGAGACAGAAAGACAGGGGGAGAGACAGAAAGACAGGGGTAGAGAAAGAGACAGTGGGAGAGAAAGAGACAGGGGAAATACAGAAAGACAGGGGGAGAGAAAGAGACAGGGGAGAGACAGAAAGACAGGGGTAGAGAAAGAGACAGTGGGAGAGAAAGAGACATGGGAGAGACAGAAAGACAAGGGAGAGAGAGAAAGACAGAGGGAGAGACAGAAAGACGGGGAGAGACAGAAAGACAGAGGGAGAGACAGAAAGACAGGGGAGAGAGAGAAAGAGACAGGGGAGAGGGAAAGACAGGGGGAGAGACAGAAAGACGGGGAGAGACAGAAAGACAGAGGGAGAGACAGAAATACAGGGGAGAGAGAGAAAGAGACAGGGGAGAGACAGAAAGACAGGGGGAGAGACAGAAAGACAGGGGAGAGACAGAAAGACAGGGGGAGAGACAGAAAGACAGAGGGCGAGACAGAAAGACAGGGGAGAGAGAGAAAGAGACAGGGGAGAGACAGAAAGACAGGGGGAGAGACACAAAGACAGGGGGAGAGACACAAAGACAGGGGTAGAGAAAGAGACAGGGGGAGAGACAGAAAGACAGGGGGAGAGACAGAAAGACAGAGGGAGAGACAGAAAGACAGGGGAGAGAGAGAAAGAGACAGGGGAGAGACAGAAAGACAGGGGGAGAGACAGAAAGACAGGGGAGAGACAGAAAGACAGAGGGAGAGACAGAAAGACAGGGGAGAGAGAGAAAGAGACAGGGGAGAGACAGAAAGACAGGGGGAGAGACAGAAAGACGGGGAGAGACAGAAATACAGAGGGAGAGACAGAAAGACAGGGGAGAAAGAGACAGGGGAGAGACAGAAAGACAGAGGGAGAGACAGAAAGAGACAGGGGAGAGACAGAAAGACAGAGGGAGAGACAGAAAGACAGGGGAGAGAGAGAAAGAGACAGGGGAGAGACAGAAAGACAGAGGGAGAGACAGAAAGACAGGGGAGAGACAGAAAGACAGGGGAGAGACAGAAAGACAGGGGAGAGACAGAAAGAGACAGGGGAGAGACAGAAAGACAGGGGGAGAGACAGAAAGGTTCCAGTCAGATAAGGTGAATTCCACAGCTACATTCATAACCAGACAATGATGTAGAAACAGCAGACACCAAACTATCTTAAACATTCACTCACCGTCCTGCCTGCCTGCTCCCTTTCCTTTTGATCATTTCTTTGAGTGATGTGAAGAAAATGGCTTTGGCATATTACTCTCAGTTTATATTCACAAAGTACATTCAATTCCCGGGAGAGCTCTCCTGTTCTATATTTCATGAGTCGACATCAGTCTCAGGCCTTAAACAGAGATAGGAAATGTGCCGAATCATATTAATTTGTGTTGGAGAAGGAACTAATAAACAAGGTTCTGGCCCAAATAAATGTGTCTTTGATAAAGCGCTGGTATATTACAGTGGATGTGGCGACCCAAGCAGAACCTTAGTGTCATCCTTTAATCCATGCAAGGGGAGGATTCACAGGAAAACTGAAGGCAAATGACCAGTGTCACCAACACACACACACACAAACAGTGGGTGTTGGAATTAAATTGATTTGGCATGGTCACTGATTTCATACACATAGTGGGCAGGGGAAACCCTCCCAGTCGTCAGAGGCCTGGGTTGGCTGGTGGAGACCCCAACATAACCCTGCAATGTGACATGATTTATTGTGAGTGATCAAAGTGTAAACTAAGACCTACAGTATATCACAGATTTACTTCATCTCCCTGGCTGCACTCTCATATTATAGCTTGCATAAAATATACATTACGGATTGGTGGGAAGAGGAGGTATATTGGAAACTGTCAACCAAGGATTTACTAAATCCTCCAATGGAAGAAGGCTGATTCTGTTGGAGACAGGTGTGTGTCCTTATTTTGTAAAATATAAATGATGAAATTATATAATTTGTATTATTTTTGATTAACAGAACCCACGGACTCTGATGATTATGTGTGTGAGTGAGATTGTGTGTCTGTGTGTGTGCGTGTGCGTGTGCGTGTGTGTGTGTGTGTGTGTGTGTGTGTGTGTGTGTGTGTGTGTGTGTGTGAGAGAGAGAGAATGAGGGTGTGTGAGAGACTAAGGGTGTCTTTGAGGTCGTCCGTCCAGTGTGTCTCTGAGCTGCTCTCTATAGGGCCTAATGAACAATGAAGCCCTGTCAGGAGGCCACAAATCACCGCCCAGGCTCCAACTCCCATAATGCAATTTTACTGGGCAAAATGACACCGCTGATTCAAGGTGACTCTGCTCATCCTGTTTGGCTCATTGGCTGGCTTCCGACCAATGATCCTTTTATATGTATTGTTAATTTTTCAGTACCCCTATTGCCTGTGTTATTTATCATTGTCTCTAGTAGCAGGGTCCTGTGTTATTTATCATTGTCTCTAGTAGCAGGGTCCTGTGTTATTTATCATTGTCTCTAGTAGCAGGGTCCTGTGTTATTTATCATTGTCTCTAGTAGCAGGGTCCTGTGTTATTTATCATTGTCTCTAGTAGCAGGGTCCTGTGTTATTTATCATTGTCTCTAGTAGCAGGGTCCTGTGTTATTTATCATTGTCTCTAGTAGCAGGGTCCTGTGTTATTTATCATTGTCTCTAGTAGCAGGGTCCTGTGTTATTTATCATTGTCTCTAGTAGCAGAGTCCTGTGTTATTTATCATTGTCTTTAGTAGCAGAGTCCTGTGTTATTTATCATTGTTTCTAGTAGCAGGGTCCTGTGTTACTGTTGTCTTGGACTGTTCTTTTTTTACAGAGAACCTTATTTGGATGAACTTCTCTGAGCTGTATTACAGAGGACACTCGGGTTAGGTGTTGTTAAATAACCATCTTCTGGGATTTAATATGAAAACCTGTCTGTCTCAACCCGTCTGTTATACTGTACTACTCTCCTATTGGATCCCATTCTGCAGTTTATATTTTAGAACTCTGCTGTTATGTGAACTCAGAGTCAGGCCCTGCCAGTGGCTTGTCAAGACTCCTGACAGACTCTCAAGACATTGATGCTTCCTTGTATTTTATGCAGGTCATGAGTTGGGTGATGACACACCTCTAAATACAAAGTACGCACGCACGCACGCACACACACACACACACACACACACACACACACACACACACACACACACATGCTCTCTCACTCATGCTCTCTCTCTCTCTCACACACACACACACACAGTGGGTTGTGGGTGTGTGTGTGTCCAGTGTCTGTCTGTCAGAGAGTCTGTAGAGCATAGTCTAAGCCGCCGTGTCAGTGGTGATGAGGATCAGTGAAGACCTGTGTGCATACCAAGGCCCTCACACTCCACCTCACCTCTCCACCACTGACGAGACTGAGAAAGCACAGGCCGCCAGATCAACAGGGGCAGTCACACTGCTATTTACCATACCACTCCCAGAGATTGGCCCAGTGGGGTTCCTCTGTCACGGGAAAGATGTATATATTTAGATATTTCTTAATTTGATTATTTTACTTTTAGATTTGTGTCTATTGTTGTGAATTGTTAGATACCACTGTACTGTTGGAGCTAGAAACACAAGCATGTCGCTGCTCCCGCAATAACATCTGATAAATATGTGTATGGACCAATAACATCTGATAAATATGTGTATGGACCAATAACATCTGATAAATATGTGTATGGACCAATAACATCTGATAAATATGTGTATGTAACCAATAACATCTGATAAATATGTGTATGGACCAATAACATCTGTTAAATATGTGTATGTGACCAATAACATCTGATAAACATGTGTATGGACCAATAACATCTGATAAATATGTGTATGGACCAATAACATCTGATAAATATGTGTATGGACCAATAACATCTGTTAAATATGTGTATGTAACCAATAACATCTGATAAATATGTGTATGTGACCAATAACATCTGTTAAATATGTGTATGTAACCAATAACATCTGTTAAATATGTGTATGTAACCAATAACATCTGTTAAATATGTGTATGTGACCAATAACATCTGTTAAATATGTGTATGTAACCAATAACATCTGATAAATATGTGTATGGACCAATAACATCTGATAAATATGTGTATGGACCAATAACATCTGATAAATATGTGTATGTAACCAATAACATCTGATAAATATGTGTATGTAACCAATAACATCTGATAAATATGTGTATGTAACCAATAACATCTGATAAATATGTGTATGTAACCAATAACATCTGATAAATATGTGTATGGACCAATAACATCTGTTAAATATGGACCAATAACATCTGATAAATATGTGTATGGACCAATAACATCTGTTAAATATGGACCAATAACATCTGATAAATATGGACCAATAACATCTGATAAATATGGACCAATAACATCTGATAAATATGGACCAATAACATCTGATAAATATGGACCAATAACATCTGATAAATATGTGTATGGACCAATAACATCTGTTAAATATGGACCAATAACATCTGATAAATATGTGTATGGACCAATAACATCTGTTAAATATGGACCAATAACATCTGATAAATATGTGTATGGACCAATAACATCTGATAAATATGTGTATGGACCAATAACATCTGTTAAATATGTGTATGTAACCAATAACATCTGTTAAATATGTGTATGTAACCAATAACATCTGTTAAATATGGACCAAAAACATCTGATAAATATGTGTATGGACCAATAACATCTGTTAAATATGGACCAAAAACATCTGATAAATATGTGTATGTAACCAATAACATCTGTTAAATATGTGTATGGACCAATAACATCTGTTAAATATGGACCAATAACATCTGTTAAATATGTGTATGTGACCAATAACATCTGTTAAATATGTGTATGGACCAATAACATCTGATAAATATGTGTATGTAACCAATAACATATGTTAAATATGGACCAATAACATCTGATAAATATGTGTATGGACCAATAACATCTGATAAATATGTGTATGGACCAATAACATCTGATAAATATGTGTATGTAACCAATAACATCTGTTAAATATGGACCAATAACATCTGATAAATATGTGTATGTGACCAATAACATCTGATAAATATGTGTATGTAACCAATAACATCTGATAAATATGTGTATGTAACCAATAACATCTGATAAATATGTGTATGTAACCAATAACATCTGATAAATATGGACCAATAACATCTGTTAAATATGGACCAATAACATCTGATAAATATGTGTATGTAACCAATAACATCTGATAAATATGTGTATGGACCAATAACATCTGTTAAATATGTGTATGTAACCAATAACATCTGTTAAATATGTGTATGGACCAATAACATCTGTTAAATATGGACCAATAACATCTGTTAAATATGTGTATGTGACCAATAACATCTGTTAAATATGTGTATGGACCAATAACATCTGATAAATATGTGTATGTAACCAATAACATATGTTAAATATGGACCAATAACATCTGATAAATATGTGTATGGACCAATAACATCTGATAAATATGTGTATGGACCAATAACATCTGATAAATATGTGTATGTAACCAATAACATCTGTTAAATATGGACCAATAACATCTGATAAATATGTGTATGTGACCAATAACATCTGATAAATATGTGTATGTAACCAATAACATCTGATAAATATGTGTATGTAACCAATAACATCTGATAAATATGTGTATGTAACCAATAACATCTGATAAATATGGACCAATAACATCTGTTAAATATGGACCAATAACATCTGATAAATATGTGTATGTAACCAATAACATCTGATAAATATGTGTATGGACCAATAACATCTGTTAAATATGTGTATGTGACCAATAACATCTGATAAATATGTGTATGGACCAATAACATCTGATAAATATGTGTATGGACCAATAACATCTGTTAAATATGTGTATGTAACCAATAACATCTGTTAAATATGTGTATGGACCAATAACATCTGTTAAATATGTGTATGTAACCAATAACATCTGTTAAATATGGACCAAAAACATCTGATAAATATGTGTATGGACCAATAACATCTGTTAAATATGTGTATGGACCAATAACATCTGCTAAATATGGACCAATAACATCTGTTAAATATGTGTATGGACCAATAACATCTGATAAATATGTGTATGGACCAATAACATCTGTTAAATATGGACCAATAACATCTGTTAAATATGTGTATGGACCAATAACATCTGATAAATATGGACCAATAACATCTGATAAATATGGACCAATAACATCTGATAAATATGTGTATGTGACCAATAACATCTGTTAAATATGTGTATGTGACCAATAACATCTGATAAATATGTGTATGTAACCAATAACATCTGATAAATATGTGTATGTAACCAATAACATCTGTTAAATATGTGTATGTAACCAATAACATCTGATAAATATGTGTATGTAACCAATAACATCTGTTAAATATGTGTATGTGACCAATAACATCTGTTAAATATGTGTATGTGACCAATAACATCTGATAAATATGTGTATGGACCAATAACATCTGTTAAATATGTGTATGGACCAATAACATCTGATAAATATGTGTATGTGACCAATAACATCTGATAAATATGTGTATGTAACCAATAACATCTGATAAATATGTGTATGTAACCAATAACATCTGTTAAATATGTGTATGTGACCAATAACATCTGTTAAATATGTGTATGTGACCAATAACATCTGTTAAATATGTGTATGGACCAATAACATCTGATAAATATGTGTATGTAACCAATAACATCTGTTAAATATGGACCAATAACATCTGTTAAATATGGACCAATAACATCTGTTAAATATGGACCAATAACATCTGTTAAATATGGACCAATAACATCTGTTAAATATGTGTATGGACCAATAACATCTGATAAATATGGACCAATAACATCTGCTAAATATGGACCAATAACATCTGTTAAATATGTGGATGGACCAATAACATCTGATAAATATGTGTATGGACCAATAACATCTGTTAAATATGGACCAATAACATCTGTTAAATATGTGTATGGACCAATAACATCTGATAAATATGGACCAATAACATCTGATAAATATGGACCAATAACATCTGATAAATATGTGTATGTGACCAATAACATCTGTTAAATATGTGTATGTGACCAATAACATCTGATAAATATGTGTATGTAACCAATAACATCTGATAAATATGTGTATGTAACCAATAACATCTGTTAAATATGTGTATGTAACCAATAACATCTGATAAATATGTGTATGTAACCAATAACATCTGTTAAATATGTGTATGTGACCAATAACATCTGTTAAATATGTGTATGTGACCAATAACATCTGATAAATATGTGTATGGACCAATAACATCTGTTAAATATGTGTATGGACCAATAACATCTGATAAATATGTGTATGTGACCAATAACATCTGATAAATATGTGTATGTAACCAATAACATCTGATAAATATGTGTATGTAACCAATAACATCTGTTAAATATGTGTATGTGACCAATAACATCTGTTAAATATGTGTATGTGACCAATAACATCTGTTAAATATGTGTATGGACCAATAACATCTGATAAATATGTGTATGTAACCAATAACATCTGTTAAATATGGACCAATAACATCTGTTAAATATGGACCAATAACATCTGTTAAATATGGACCAATAACATCTGTTAAATATGGACCAATAACATCTGTTAAATATGTGTATGTAACCAATAACATCTGTTAAATATGGACCAATGCCATCTGATAAATATGTGTATGGACCAATAACATCTGTTAAATATGTGTATGTGACCAATATCATCTGCTAAATATGTGTATGGACCAATAACATCTGTTAAATATGTGTATGCAACCAATAACATCTGTTAAATATGTGTATGTGACCAATAACATCTGTTAAATATGTGTATGTGACCAATAACATCTGTTAAATATGTGTATGTAACCAATAACATCTGTTAAATATGGACCAATAACATCTGTTAAATATGGACCAATAACATCTGTTAAATATGTGTATGTGACCAATAACATCTGTTAAATATGGACCAATAACATCTGTTAAATATGGACCAATAACATCTGTTAAATATGTGTATGTGACCAATAACATCTGTTAAATATGGACCAATAACATCTGTTAAATATGTGTATGTAACCAATAACATCTGTTAAATATGTGTATGTGGCCAATAACATCTGATAAATATGTGTATGGACCAATAACATCTGTTAAATATGTGTATGTGACCAATAACATCTGCTAAATATGTGTATGTGACCAATAACATCTGTTAAATATGTGTATGTAACCAATAACATCTGTTAAATATGTGTATGTGACCAATAACATCTGATAAATATGTGTATGTAACCAATAACATTTGTTAAATATGTGTATGTGACCAATAACATCTGATAAATATGTGTATGTGACCAATAACATCTGATAAATATGTGTATGTAACCAATAACATCTGATAAATATGTGTATGTAACCAATAACATCTGATAAATATGTGTATGTGACCAATAACATCTGATAAATATGTGTATGTAACCAATAACATCTGATAAATATGTGTATGTAACCAATAACATATGTTAAATATGGACCAATAACATATGTTAAATATGTGTATGTGACCAATAACATCTGATAAATATGTGTATGGACCAATAACATCTGTTAAATATGTGTATGTAACCAATAACATCTGTTAAATATGTGTATGTAACCAATAACATCTGTTAAATATGTGTATGTGACCAATAACATCTGATAAATATGTGTATGTAACCAATAACATCTGATAAATATGTGTATGGACCAATAACATCTGTTAAATATGGACCAATAACATCTGTTAAATATGTGTATGTAACCAATAACATCTGTTAAATATGTGTATGTAACCAATAACATCTGATAAATATGTGTATGTGACCAATAACATCTGATAAATATGTGTATGGACCAATAACATCTGTTAAATATGTGTATGGACCAATAACATCTGATAAATATGTGTATGTGACCAATAACATCTGATAAATATGTGTATGTGACCAATAACATCTGATAAATATGTGTATGTGACCAATAACATCTGATAAATATGTGTATGTGACCAATAACATCTGATAAATATGTGTATGGACCAATAACATCTGTTAAATATGTGTATGGACCAATAACATCTGATAAATATGTGTATGTGACCAATAACATCTGATAAATATGGACCAATAACATCTGATAAATATGGACCAATAACATCTGATAAATATGGACCAATAACATCTGATAAATATGGACCAATAACATCTGTTAAATATGGACCAATAACATCTGTTAAATATGGACCAATAACATCTGATAAATATGTGTATGGACCAATAACATCTGTTAAATATGTGTATGGACCAATAACATCTGTTAAATATGGACCAATAACATCTGTTAAATATGTGTATGTGACCAATAACATCTGTTAAATATGTGTATGTAACCAATAACATCTGTTAAATATGTGTATGTAACCAATAACATATGTTAAATATGGACCAATAACATATGTTAAATATGTGTATGTGACCAATAACATCTGATAAATATGTGTATGTAACCAATAACATCTGTTAAATATGTGTATGTAACCAATAACATCTGATAAATATGTGTATGTAACCAATAACATCTGTTAAATATGTGTATGTGACCAATAACATCTGTTAAATATGTGTATGTAACCAATAACATCTGTTAAATATGTGTATGTAACCAATAACATATGTTAAATATGGACCAATAACATCTGTTAAATATGTGTATGTGACCAATAACATCTGATAAATATGTGTATGTAACCAATAACATCTGATAAATATGTGTATGTAACCAATAACATCTGTTAAATATGTGTATGGACCAATAACATCTGTTAAATATGTGTATGGACCAATAACATCTGTTAAATATGTGTATGTGACCAATAACATCTGATAAATATGTGTATGGACCAATAACATCTGTTAAATATGGACCAATAACATCTGTTAAATATGTGTATGTGACCAATAACATCTGATAAATATGTGTATGTAACCAATAACATCTGATAAATATGTGTATGTAACCAATAACATCTGTTAAATATGTGTATGGACCAATAACATCTGTTAAATATGTGTATGGACCAATAACATCTGATAAATATGGACCAATAACATCTGATAAATATGGACCAATAACATCTGTTAAATATGTGTATGGACCAATAACATCTGATAAATATGTGTATGGACCAATAACATCTGTTAAATATGTGTATGGACCAATAACATCTGATAAATATGGACCAATAACATCTGATAAATATGGACCAATAACATCTGATAAATATGGACCAATAACATCTGATAAATATGGACCAATAACATCTGATAAATATGGACCAATAACATCTGATAAATATGGACCAATAACATCTGATAAATATGGACCAATAACATCTGTTAAATATGGACCAATAACATCTGTTAAATATGGACCAATAACATCTGTTAAATATGGACCAATAACATCTGTTAAATATGTGTATGTGACCAATAACATCTGTTAAATATGGACCAATAACATCTGTTAAATATGTGTATGTGACCAATAACATCTGTTAAATATGGACCAATAACATCTGTTAAATATGTGTATGTGACCAATAACATCTGATAAATATGTGTATGTAACCAATAACATCTGATAAATATGTGTATGGACCAATAACATCTGATAAATATGTGTATGGACCAATAACATCTGATAAATATGTGTATGTAACCAATAACATCTGATAAATATGTGTATGTAACCAATAACATCTGATAAATATGTGTATGTAACCAATAACATCTGATAAATATGTGTATGGACCAATAACATCTGATAAATATGTGTATGTAACCAATAACATCTGATAAATATGTGTATGTAACCAATAACATCTGATAAATATGTGTATGTAACCAATAACATCTGATAAATATGTGTATGTAACCAATAACATCTGTTAAATATGGACCAATAACATCTGTTAAATATGTGTATGTAACCAATAACATATGTTAAATATGGACCAATAACATCTGTTAAATATGTGTATGTAACCAATAACATCTGATAAATATGTGTATGTAACCAATAACATCTGATAAATATGGACCAATAACATCTGTTAAATATGTGTATGTAACCAATAACATATGTTAAATATGGACCAATAACATCTGTTAAATATGTGTATGTGACCAATAACATCTGATAAATATGTGTATGGACCAATAACATCTGTTAAATATGTGTATGTAACCAATAACATCTGATAAATATGGACCAATAACATCTGTTAAATATGTGTATGTAACCAATAACATATGTTAAATATGGACCAATAACATCTGTTAAATATGTGTATGTAACCAATAACATCTGATAAATATGTGTATGTAACCAATAACATCTGATAAATATGTGTATGTAACCAATAACATCTGATAAATATGTGTATGTGACCAATAACATCTGATAAATATGTGTATGTGACCAATAACATCTGATAAATATGTGTATGGACCAATAACATCTGATAAATATGTGTATGTAACCAATAACATCTGATAAATATGTGTATGTGACCAATAACATCTGATAAATATGTGTATGGACCAATAACATCTGATAAATATGTGTATGTAACCAATAACATCTGATAAATATGTGTATGTAACCAATAACATCTGATAAATATGTGTATGTGACCAATAACATCTGATAAATATGTGTATGTGACCAATAACATCTGATAAATATGTGTATGTGACCAATAACATCTGATAAATATGTGTATGGACCAATAACATCTGTTAAATATGTGTATGGACCAATAACAACTGATAAATATGGACCAATAACATCTGATAAATATGGACCAATAACATCTGTTAAATATGTGTATGTGACCAATAACATCTGTTAAATATGGACCAATAACATCTGTTAAATATGTGTATGTGACCAATAACATCTGATAAATATGTGTATGTAACCAATAACATCTGATAAATATGTGTATGTAACCAATAACATCTGATAAATATGTGTATGTAACCAATAACATCTGTTAAATATGTGTATGGACCAATAACATCTGTTAAATATGGACCAATAACATCTGTTAAATATGTGTATGTGACCAATAACATCTGTTAAATATGGACCAATAACATCTGTTAAATATGTGTATGTGACCAATAACATCTGTTAAATATGTGTATGTGACCAATAACATCTGTTAAATATGTGTATGTGACCAATAACATCTGTTAAATATGTGTATGTGACCAATAAGATTTGATTTGAGTGGACTGGCATACAGAGGGTTAACACAAGACATGCAGCTACCATTAGTGTGAACTGTCTGAGGATGGCTTGAAATAGGCCCTGGTCTAGCGATAGCCTCTGTCTGGGTGATGGATGGTGCCTCTGCTTTCCTTCAGCCTCTTTAAAAACTCTAGGTCAACTATTACGTGGCTGCAACTTTCCAACTAATCCGCAAACAAATGACCAGATTCAAGACATGATTTTAGGGCATTTTGCCGGGCTACTGACACTAATAAAAAGTTATCACAAACTGAGAAAAGTATTTATGGTGTTAGCAGGTTAGCATTTTTTTGCCATGAATCTTGTTCTGGAGGTAGGTCTGCAGAGTGGTAACTAGCTGGCACAGCCACAAAGTCATAAAATGTCAAACCTAACCTTAACCACATTGCTAACACTAATGCCTAACCCTCAAACTAAGAAAAAAAAGCACATCTGTATTTACATTAATTTTTCAATGTAGCCAATTATAACTGTGGATCTGGCATATCTAAGGGGAAATCACTCAGTTTTGCCTCCAAGACAAGACTCATGACAATAAACGTCAACCTGCATTTTGTTACCGGTTAAAGATGACACTATAATAGAGATTTAAATGAGAGTTTGAGAAGAAGGAAACAGAGATCTTTTTAATGTAAGAATGCTGTTAACTGACTACAGCTCAGCCTACAACACCATAGTACCCTCCAAGCTCATCATTAAGCTTGAGACCCTGGGTCTTGACCCCGCCCTATGCAACTGGGTCCTGGACATCCTGATGGGCCGCCTCCAGGTGGTGAAGGTAGGAAACAACATCTCCACTCCGCTGATCCTCCACACTGGTGCCCCACAAGGGTGTGTTCTCAGCCCCCTCCTGTACTCCATGTTCACCCATGACTGCATTGCCATGCACGCCTCCAACTCAATCATCAAGTTTGCAGACAACACAAAAGTAGTAGGCTTGATTACCAACAACAACGAGACAGCCTACAGGGAGGAGCTGAGGGCCCTCAGAGTGTGGTGTCAGGAAAATAACCTCTCAATCAATGTCAGCAAAACAAAAGAGATGATTGTGGACTTCAGGAAACAGCAAAGGGAGCACCAATAACCACCCGAGCCACTGCCTGTTCACCCTGTTTCCATCCAGAAGACAAGATCAGGACAGGTGCATCAAAGCTGGGACCAAGAGACTGAAAAACAACTTCTATCTCAAGACCATCAGATTGTTAAACAGCCACCACTAACATTGAGTGGCTGCCTACCTACAGATTTGATATCATTGGCCACTTTATTAAATGGAACACTAGTCACTTTAATAATAATGCTTTAAGAATGTTTACATATCTCGCATTACTCATCTCATATGTATATAATGTATACTGTATCATTCAATATCTATTCTTTACTATCTATTGCATCTCTGTCACTGCTCATCCATATATTTTATACTTATATATTCTTATCCCATTCCTTTACTAAATCGTGTGTATTAGGTTTTGTTGACGAATTTGTTAGGTATTAGGTTGTGTTGTGGAATTGTTAGATATTACCTGTTAGATACTGCTGCACTGTCAGATCTAGAAGCACAAGCATTTCGCTACACTCGCAATAACATCTGCTAACAGTGTGTATGTGACCAATACATTTGATTTGAGGACAATTTGCTGGATCTGATCTCATGCATAATGAGTCTACCTTTTGGACTAAAGGGAAATACACTACCGTTAAAAAGTTTGGGGTCACTTAGAGATGTCCTTGTTTTTGAAAGAAAAGCACATTTTTTGCCCATTAAAATAACATCAAATTGATCAGAAATACAGCGTAGACATTGTTAATGTTGTAAATGACTATTGTAGCTGGAAACGGCTGATTTTTTATGGAATATCTACTGTACATAGGTGTACAGAGGCCCATTATCAGCAACCATCACTCCTGTGTTCCAATGGCACTTTGTGTTAGCTAATCCAAGTTTAGCATTTTAAAGTGCTAATTGATCATTAGAAAACCCTTTTGCAATTATGTTAGCACAGCTGAAAACTGTTGTCCTCATTAAAGAAGCAATAAAACTGTCCTTCTTTAGACTAGTTGAGTATCTGGAGCATCAGCATTTGTGTGTTCAATTACAGGCTCAAAATGGCCAGAAACAAATAACTTTCTTCTGAAACTCGTCAGTCTATTCTTGTTCTAAGACATTATGCGCTATTCCATGCGAGAAATTGCCAAGAAACTGAAGATGTCATACAACGCTGTGTACTACTCCCTTCACAGAACAGCGCAAACTGGCTCTAACCAGAATAGTCCGGGCACTGGCTGGGCCACTCAAGGACATTCAGAGACTGGTCCCGAAGCCACTCCTCTGATGTCTTGGCTGTGTGCTTAGGGTTGTTGTAGTGTTGGAAGGTGAACCTTTGCCCCAGTCTGAGGTCCTGAGTGCTCTGGAACAGGTTTTCATCAAGGATCTCTCTGTACTTTTCTTCATTAATCTTTGCCTCGATCCTGTCCCTGCCGCTGAAAAACATCCCCACAGCATGATGCTGCCACCACCATCCTTCACAGTAGAGATAGTGGCAGGTTTCCTCCAGATGTGATGCTTGGTATTCAGGACAAAGAGTTCAATCTTAGTTTCATCAGACCAGAGAATCTTGTTTCTCATAGTCTGAGTTTTTAGGTGCCTTTTGGCAAACTCCAAGTGGGCTGTCATGTGGCCACTCTACCATAAAGGCCTGATTGGTGGAGTGCTGCAGAGATGGTTGTCCTTCTGGAAGGTTCTCCCCATCTCCACAGAGGAACTCTAGAGCTCTCTCAGAGTGACAATTGGGTTCTTGGTCACCTCCCTGACTAAGGCCCTTTTCCCCAGATTGCTCCCCCGGCCAGCTGTAGGAAGAGTCTTGGTGGTTCCAAACTTCTGCCATTTAAGAAAGATGGAGGCCACTGTGTTCTTGGGGACTTTCAATGCTGCAGAAATGTTTTGGTACCCTTCCCCAGATATGTGCCTCGACACAAACCTATCTCGGAGCTCTTACAGACAATTCCTTCAACCTCATGGCTTGGTATATATAGACAGGTGTGTGCCTTTCCACATCATGTCCAATCAATTGAGTCTCATAGCAAAGGGTCTGAATAGTTATGTAGATAAGGTTGTTGTTGTTCTTCACTTTGTCATTATGGGGTATTGTGTGTAGATTGATGAGGAAAATAACGAATTTAATCAATTTTAGAATAAGGCTGTAACGTAACAAAATGTGGAAAAAGTCAAAGGGTCTGAATATTTTCCAAATGCACTGTAGATTAGGTGGTTAGAATGAAAAACAAAGCTACTTTGTAGCAAGAGGAGTTTACTGGTTTCCTGACCAACACCTACTGAGGGCAGTAAACACTTCATATGTTTTCATAAGATCATAATAGATCATCAATACTGCCTGCTTTGTGCAGTCTGAATGACAGACTGGACCAAACATACTCACTCACACAAAGCAGTAATGAAAACCGAGCTGCCAGTGTCCTTGCCCTCCCTGTATGCACTCCACTTGCATTTGGACTATTTTTAATGATGAGGTTCAATGTGAATGCAAGTGCAAACATCCTATGATGGAAATACTAGCAACTTATGCTCCTTATTAGACTAATCCACACTGTGTTTTATTCAATATCCTGTCACATACTTTCACATTCAACCAATGTTGGGGATGCAATCTTTATTTGAATGTATTCAGTCTTAGTCATGTTTGACTTGTGAGTGTCCTCCCCTTTGAAAGACAAGCGTGGGTAGACGGTTTGGTAGTTGGTTTGTTCCATCAGCATCAGACAGGGCAGGTCCAATCTCTAAATGGACCGACCCGCACGTAATCCCATCAAAATGGAGACCGCATGACCTTATCTGCAAGAAAGAGCCTGGGCCTGGGAGGTATTCATTTAGGAGATCCTGATGACATTACATGGAGAGAGAGAGATGGTGGAATACAGAAAAAAGAGAGGAATGTATAAAGAGGGATGGGAAAAGGGAGTGGAATGGAGACAGGAGGAGTGGAGAGAGATGAAGGGGAGAGGAGGAAGGAGAGATGAGATGGGAAACTGGAAAGAGGAGAGGGGTAGACAGAAAAGAAAGAGAGAGGGTTGAAGGAGAATAGAGAAAGTGAGAGAGGAATGGAGGAGAGCTAAAGCCCACTAGCCATGTAGGTACACAGATTACCCCTGAAAGAAACCTGCTTCAATAGTGCTCTGTAGTGGAGTCAACCTTCACAAGGATATTTTGATAATGGCGAACGGTTTAAAGTAAACTTTTATGGTTACTTCGTACTGCTGTTGCCGGTTGGCAATCCCTTTTTAACCTATAATAACTGGAATTATTAATTTTAATGTTGACTTCAATCAATCCCCTGCTTAGTGTAGATAAGACATAGGAATTCCCCCCATGCCAATAACAATAGAACAGTTCCCTCACCACTGCAGTGGCCCTGGATCTGAGCCCCTCCCTGTTCAACTGGGTCTTAGACTTCCTCACGGGTCGCCCCCAGGTGGTGAGGCGGGGCAACAACACCATTTCTATACTGATCCTCAACACAGGGATCACCCAGGCAGTGTGTGCTCAGCCCCCTCCTGTACTCTCTGTCCCTTATGACTTAGTGGATACACAACAGTGGTAGGCCTGATCAACAACAATGCTGAGATGGCCTACGGGGTGGAGGTTAGTGCCCTGGCGGAGTGGTGCCGGGGAAATAACCTCTCTCTCAACATCAACAAAACGAAGGAGTTGATCATGGACTAGAGGAGACTGCAGAGAGAGCACGCCCCCATTCACATCGACAGGGCCGCAGTGGAGAGGATCACTGAGGACCTGAAATGGTCCCACCACACCCACACCGTAGTGAAGAAGAGCCACAGCACCTCTTCAACCTCAGGAGGCTGAAGAAATTTGGCGTGACTCCTAAGATGCTCCTGAACTTCTACAGATAAACCATCGAGAGCATTCTGTCGGGCTGCATCACCATCTGGCAACTGCACCGCCCACAACCACATGGCTCTCCATAGCTTGCCAGTTACGCTGCCTGGCACCTTAGACACTGTCACTTGCTGGCTACCACCCGGTACTCTGCCCTGCAGCTTAAAGACTGCTGCCCCATGTATATAGAAACATTGAACACTGGTCACTTTAACAATATTTACACACTGTTTTACCCACTTTATATGTACTGTATTCTAGTCATGGCTGATCCTGGCTCATCCTGGCTCATCCTGTATTAATACTGCTGTACACACCTTTTTTCTATTCATAAACTGTCCATGCTGTCTATACACACAATTTATATATATATATATAGAGAGAGAGAGAGAGAGAGATATATTCCGGGCTTGGGCATTGCTCATTCTGATATTGCTCGTTCTGATCTTTTTTATATTTTGGGATTATGTGTGTATTGTTATTGTATTGATAAATATTACTGCACTGTTAGTTCTAGAAACACAGGTATTTCACTGCACCTGCTATAACATCTGCAAACCTGTTTATGCGACCAAGAAATTTTGATTTAATATGAATGGAACTAATAGTGTTGTGATATCATGTGACAGTGCTGGTCAAAATTAATGGCACTTGGATATGCACTCAACTCCCCACACTACAGTGTGTCCTACATTAAAACTAAAGACTGAAATACATTGCATTCACTGAACAGCACATCCAGCTGATTTCACAGATGCAGGGTATAATGGCCAATGATATATCAGGTAACTGCTACTGATCTCTGGGATTTGTATTAGAATATCACCTAGTTCCCATTTACAAAAACGATGTCACATAATACTTAGCAGAGTTACATTTGAGTCAGGAAGGGAGGGATGATCCAAACAGGTTATGTGCCTTGGCTCCCAGAGAACACACACTGGTTCCTGTTTGGCCCATATGGTCACCCAGCCATGCCAGCCCCTTACCACCGAGCTAGGAAACACAGAGAGCCCTAACAGAGAAGCTGTGGGGAGCACACCACTTACCACCGAGCTAGGAAACACAGAGAGCCCTAACAGATAAGCTGGAGAGCACACCGTTTGCTGCTGGATGCAGCTTTTACACTATAGTCTGTGGCTGTGCTTCACCAGGTTGACAGCCGTTTGGAAAGAGGTAAACCCAAAATACAACATGAGAGAAAATTGTGAAAATGGAGGCATGCATGTGTGAAGAGATGTGAGACTTTATGCAGGAAAAACCTTGCTCTAATAAAGAACGGTACTATGGGTATCCTGAGTAAGAGAAGTATGTGGTTCAAATGTTCATTGAAGATGGGCAAGCGAGGTTAGAGGACGTGGCTGAATAACATTATTTTACAATGCCAAGTAATTACCGGATTGACTCATTCCAGATATATGCAAATGATTTATCTGTTAATGTTTCATTTGCTTCGTGCTTAGACCGGGGGACTTACAAGGCTGACGCACTGGGTCTATTTAGAGCCTCCACCTCTCAAGGATGTAGCTTTGAGTCAGGTGGTGTTGCCAGTGGTTGGTTCCTAATCTTTTTTAGTTACTGTACCACCAACTAAATTGTGCTCTACCCGGAGTACCCCTTAAGTACCCCCTCATGTGCATTTCACCAGTAGGCCTATGGTCTCATGAGTCTTCTCAAAAACCCCTTGTAGATAGGCCAAGTACCCCTAGGGGTCCTAGTACCACTGGAAGGGTGTACAGCATGTACCCCTATAGTGTATGGTCCACCTGAGAGAAAATGGTTTGGGTTTAAATTTGACCCACCTTGCACACACTGGTTGAATGAAAGTTGTTTCCACATCATTTCAATAAAATTAAGTTTAACCAATGTGGAATATACTTTGAATTGAGTCTGTGCCCAGTGGGGTGTGTCAAGCATATAAGATACAGGATTGATTGGTGATCTGATGTGAAAAAGACAGCCCTTTCCTCTTCCATTAGCTTTTTCCTTCATCTGAAAGCCATGGCCTACACATGACTTAATTTAGCTGTCAACACCATTAAAAGTCAAGTGAGGATAAAGAAAAATAGTCTCATATTTCCCACCAACTGTCCAGCTAGACAAAACCTCACATGAAAATATGTCAAGCCGTTTTGAAGACAACTTAAATGTTACCAAGCAAGCTTATAATTCTCCTACTACAGAGCACTTTGATGCAAATTTCCGCTTCACTGGACGTTCTCTTTGGTAGCCTATCAATCGTTGAATCAGTACCCAGCTCGCTACTGTACCCGCAGCCTTGCGCTCTTTTTGGCGGTATGCAGAGTGCTTTAAGCGCCCGGGGTGACTGGCCGCCTGATACTCATTCAACGCAGACGAGAGCTTGTTTCAGACTTGCAGAGATTTGAGACAGTAGCAACTATTGACTTCAATTTTATTTGAATAAAGAACAAATATCATGGACATCATGACTTTACTTGGTGGGTATGTCTAAAGGGATAGCCTTGATGTAACAGGACTAAAACCAAACTGTATTCTTTGATGTTAGCCTACATTATAGCTTAGTATCCCAAATACTCCAAGTAGTGTATCTGGATGGTTTGAAGCACATGTTTTACACGGACTATAAAGAAAAGTCAAGCATAGACACTCCATTCCAACAAAAACACCAAGCACATAATATTTGTCAGTATAGTTTCAAAGGCAATTCCACTGAAAAATCTGGTAAACTTCAGACGTAAGCTATGAATGAGACTGAGCAGTAAATAGCATTTTATTATGAATAAAGTGGGTATTCCTGCCAACATCCCCCTCACAGTTGCACTGCAGTCTCTCATACAATAATTAGGCCTACGTAACCGAACTTTGCATATGACAATATCAAAAAGTGTATTTTGCTATTTTACTTTACACTTAGCCTATAATGAACATTATGCTGTATTCCGCGAAAGGCTATATGAAGCAATGTAAACGAATCACTGTAGGCTAGCCTACTTGAATAAGAACAACCTCTGCTTTCCCACAACGTTCCCTCGATCAATCAACGCGCTTACCTTTGTGTGAGAGAGGAAAAGTGGATGGCCCTGATTGTTAGCCATTGCACCAGGCGAGTTGCTTGTGTCTTACGAATCTGTATTTGCTGCTATCACACTGTAGAACTGAGGTAGTTCATGTCTTCCGGTGTGTTTTTTCGATGCAGTTCTCTCTCTGCAGTAGGCTACTTCAGGAAAAGGAGATAGACAGAGAGAGAGAGAGTCAAAGAGAGAGAGAGAGAGAGAGAGAGAGAGAGAGAGAGAGAGAGAGAGGAGCAGAAGGGGCAGGGGATAGCTAGGAGAGAAAGTAAAATCAAAAATTGTATTTCATTGAGTGATGCAGGCAATTCCATCTAATGGAACAATCTCGTTAAAGGGAGAATGACGTGAAACACTGCGACGTGCAGTACTGTAGGATGTGATGAGAGGTTTTGATTTCCAGACCGAGGCTTTTTAACGAACATATTTTCTACAGATTTAAGAGCTCATGTTATTCTTCAAATACCTTGATAAAGTTTCATATTGAGCAATGGAAATTGATCGTTTTTGCATGTTTTTGTGGCAAAGCAACAACAAAGAAATTCAGATGACATGCTGAAGATGAATGGCATACATTTGAAAGGCAAATTAATTGTGCTGTAAAACGGATTGTATTTTCTGAAAAGTTTGTGTCATATAGCCTTATGTTAATGTGGCAGTGTATCATTGTGACTCGTTATTGTAATGGAGTCAGTCTTGCTCTCGCCGGCATCATTTCAAATTCCATTTGATGCGACAACAGCTCGACCTGTTGCAAACCATTGTGCCAAATTATAATTCCCGCCACAGTCTCGAACAGCGTAGTGTGTAGGCTAAATAAAACACATTTACAAATTCACCTTATAGCAATGTTTTCAAGTTCACTTGATTAAAATGATTCATTCTGTATCTTACATATTTGAAAACATACAAGGCTGGTATAATATTGAAAGTAGTTTATCCTGCTAAAAGCGCAGTGCGTTAGGTGTAATATGCTGAACGGGGGGATAATGACTTATTTAAATGACTGATTTCCTTCAATAAACTGTAACTCAGTAAAATCTTTGAAATGTTTGCATGTTGCGTCTATATATTTTTGTTTAGTGTAGTTTGTAACCGCAGAAGGCCAACTAGGCGACATCAGCGTTTTCATATTACGCTATCCACGGTCCTGAAAGACATTTTCCGCGAATGACCGCTGTCCATGGCCCTGACTCCATAAATTATTTCAGTGATGAATTTGCGCCTTAAAAACACCACTACTACAGCGCGTTGGTGGATAAGACAGACACTGGATACATGAATTATTCATTACCTTTCCATTAAAGTTCTTCAGAAAATTCTGTGAATTAGGCCAATGTCATATGTGGGCCACACCACAATTTTCTCTCAATAAGCTAAATGGCTGAGTCATGAGTCAGTCCTAATCTGAACAACCACTATTATTATTATTATTATTATTACCACTATTATATTACAGGTTCCACTGTTTGTTTTATGCTTGATTAGTTACAAGCATGAATTCATCAAGATGACCCAAGCAAATATGAATAGGCATGCTTTCCTACTTAATTCGGCCTTACCTTAGTAGGTTACATCTATTTTCTTTTGTGTCTCAGTGAAGCTTTCTGTCTGGTTCATTCTTGTTGTAACTCCATTCTTAACCACAGATTGGGCTTTTTCTCAAGTATAATCTAAGAAAAACAGTGAATAGAACATTAACATTGGCATAAAGGAGAATTGGAATTATGTGTTGGCCTTTTGTGAAAAGCACGGGATCTGCTCTCACTAAATGTTAAAACAGAATTTCAATTGGGATATTAATATGAGTTCTTCCCTTTCTGCAAACATAGGTGTGTACCTGCACAGAGCAATACAGGGCAGTCCATGACCCAAGGCTGGTGTCACCAGAAGAATACCAGAAGAAGAATACTGACTGACAATCAATTAACAAGATGCCATGCGCATCTATAATGAATGGCACCCATCATTACTTGGCAGAACATTGGCTGTTGCAAGATGAACTCAATGAATGCTATTAATTTAGTCAAAGTGTTTCAAAGTATCACCCTGATCTATCAACACGCCCAGGTCAGTGCACCTTCTTCTCTGAGCAATAACACTGAGGGCATAGTGATCACTGTTTCCCTGTTCAGCATTGAATATGAGTAATATAGCTGATGAAAGTAACTGCAATCAGTCATGAAAAGAAAAAGAGACTTCAAAAGTATCTGAGAGTTTATTATTTTAGTTATTTCTATGCACACAATACAGTACGACACAGATTATAATTCTTACCTGTTACAGAATATCACACAAAGACTGTATGTATAATAATGCTGTATAATTACATAACGGAACACAGGCTCTCTCAAAGATAAGTAGGTTCTTCTGATGAAGTGAGAGACAGTGAGCACTGTGCTTGTTATGTCAAATCCTAGCACTTCTCAAACCCAAGAGCTGTGGAGAGAGACGGTCAGAGAATAAAGTGAGGGACTGATGCAAGCGGCAGCACACTCAGTCCTACAGTACTCACATCATTAAAGACCAAAATCCGTCGTAGCAGTACCACAGAGGAACAAGATCCACTGCAGAGAGATGATTATTATCTGCACAAAACATCCCATTTAATGTTCTTCTGTGGGGGTTACCTCTTGCTGTATATGAGATTTAAGTCATAGTAAGATATGATTGTCAAAGGATTGCATTTAAAATGGATTCCAGCAGTTTGAGCTAAATTCAAAGATGTAGAGGGTAGCACTGGTGTAATGATACTGTCAGGAATTGGTGGTATTATGTTGATATATTTTTAGGGGGGATTCTGTTTGAATGTCAAGAAATGGAAAGAGTGCTTGACACAGGCGATATAACGTACGTAGCGTGAATTAAATACCATCACAGTACATTTCCCACATGAAGAAATGCATTTATATACAGAGACACACTCACATGCATACATACCGGCATGGACACACTCACTCACACACACACTTACAAAAGAGAGGCACCTGTCTTTGTCCTCTGATTTTGATGATTCACAGGAGCGGTGATCTGAGGCTGGGGACACTCTCTGCTTTTCATTCAGAGCTGGAAGACAACATCTCCTCAGGCCTAAGACTCAATTTACTACTTCTGGAGAGCCAAGGAGCACTTAGCTTAATGTACGGGAGAACAGAATGGCCCTCTCTCTCTCTCCCACACACACACACACTCTGACGCACATGGCCACACACACACACACAAACTCTGACGCACATGGCCACACACACACAAACACACCATCATATCACATATTCATTCACATTTCAAAGAATCCTACTTACACCAAACATGCCTATACCCATAGATACACAGAGATGCACATTAGCAGCCATTAATAGTTATAGCTTGGGTAGACTAGTGCTGCAGTCTAGCCATAAAGTGTGTTATCTTTGTCTAGACAGCGATTCAGACATTGATGATAATTGTTTTTGCCTAGTGGGAGAGGTAACTGACTTAGCTCCCACCTTCCCACTCTCTCGTTTCCTCTCTCCTTCTCTCTTATTGGTCAGCAGACCTTTAGCCCTCTCTTACACAGTTGCCAGGGAGTATACTTACATTATATAAATGGAGACAGCATGGCCATATTTACAGACACAATACCAAGTAGCCAGTGATTGTTTTGGAAAAGAGCATCATAAAAGCAAAAGGACACTGGTGTTATTGTCGTGGTGATGTGATAAATGACTGTAGCCTGAGGGGGATGTCCAATATCATCAACATGCAATCAAAAGTTCTCTGAAAACAGTAGGCAGCTAAGAAAAGTGCTTCACTGACTATTATCCCCATTGTCTTGTATGAGAGGTCACCACTGTCGGATATGGGCAGCAAATGGGTTAACATCATCATGATTGATGACAGCACATTGTTGTTGTTGTCAGGAATTGTGGCTCTGCAGACAGATCTAATTCAAATCGATTGTAGGCAGCAGCAGCAGTTTTGTAGAAAGTTATGTTATTTACAGTTTATTACAGTACTATAACCAAATGAATTATAGGAGGTAAATACTGTACATTGTACAGTACATGTACATGCATCAGGTAGCGTAATGTATTAAACAAACTTTCTTACTTCCTTAGGCCCATCGCTCCTTTGGGAGCATAGGCCATCGATGACTCTTCTCTATGGCACTCAGTTCCAGCTCATTCCACCCCAGGCAGGGATTCTTGTTATCTGCCTAATGTACAGTAGCAGTCAAACATTTGGACACACCTACTCATTCAAGGTTTTTCGTTATTTATACTATTTTCTACATTGTAGAATAACAGTGACAACATCAAAACTATGAAATAACACATATGGAATCATGTAGTAACCAAAAAAGTGTTAAACAAATCTAAAAATATGTTACATTTGAGATTCTTCAAAGTGAACACCCTTTGCTTTGATGACAGCTTTGAACACTCTTGGCATTCTCTCAACCAACTTCATTAGGTAGTCATCAGGAATATATTTCAATGAATAGTTGTGCCTTGTTAAAAGTTATTTTGTAGAATTTCTTTCCTTCTTAATGTGTTTGAGACAATCAGTTGTGTTGTGACATGGTAGAGGTGGTATACAGACGATAGCCCTATTTGGTAAAATACCAAATCGATATTATGGCAAGAACAGTTCAAATAAGCAAAGAGAAATCGACAGTCCATCATTACTTTAAGACATGAAGGTCAGTCAACCCGGAAAATTTCAAATACCTTGAAAGTGCAGTCGCAAAAACCATCAAGCACTATGGTGCAACTAGCTCTCATGAGGAGTGCCACAGGAAAGTAAGACCCAGAGTTACCTCTGCTGCAGAGGATAAGTTAGTTAGAGTTTTCAACCCCAGAAATTGCAGTCAAAATAAATGCTTCACAGAGTTCAAGTAACAGACACATCTCAACATCAACTGTTCAGAGGAGACTGTGTGAATCAGGCCTTCATGGTCAAATTGGTGCAAAGAAACCACTACTAGACACCAATAATAACAAGAGACTTGCTTGCGCCAAGAAACAAGATCAATAGACATTAGACCGGTGGAAATCTGTCCTTTGGTCTGATGAGTCCAAATTTGAGATTTTTGTTTCCAACCGCCGTGTCTTTGTGAGACGCAGAGTAGGTGAACAGATTATATCCACATGTGTGGTTCCCACCATGAAGCATGGAGGAGGAGGTGTGATGGTGTGGGGGTGTTTTGCTGGTGACACTGTCAGAAATGTATTTAGAATTCAAGGCACACTTAAGCAGCGTGGCTACCACAGCATTCTGCAGCTTAGTGAGACTGTCATTTGTTTTTCAACAAGACAATGACCCAAAACACACCTCCAGGCTGTGTAAGGGCTATTTGACCAAGAAGGTGTGGTGGAGTGCTGCATCAGATGACCTGGCCTCCACAATAACCTGACCTCAACCCAATTGAGATGGTTTGGGATGAGTTGGACCGAGTGTGAGTGAGAGAAAATCAGCCAACAAGTGCTCAGCATATGTGGGAACTCCTTCAAGAAAGTTGGAAAAGCATTCCAGGTGAAGCTGGTTGAGAGAATGCCAAGAGTGTGTAAAGCTGTCATCAAAGCAAAGGGTGGCTACTTTGAGGAATCTAAAATATATTTTGATTTGTTAAACACTTTTTTGGTTACTACATGATTCCATATGTATTATTTCATAGTTTTGATATCTTCACTATTATTCTACAATGTAGAAAATAGTAAAAATAAAGAAAAACTCTTGAATGAGTAGGTGTGTGTAGCGGGGTGCGTAATTGGCGGCAGAGAAGTCAGGCGCAGGAGAGCAGAACTGGGTAATAACCGGAGATTTATTAAGCAAAACCAACGGCATCCAGAACAACAAGATAAATGGGCATAAAAATAACCTGTTGTGCGCTCACGGGGAACATGCACAAGCACTACAATAAACAATCCCACACAAAGACATGGGGGGAACAGAGAGTTAAATACACAACAAGTAAATGAGGGAATTGAAACCAGGTGTGTGGAAAAACAAGACAAAACAAAATGGAAAATGAAAAGTGGATCGACGATGGCTAGAAGACCGGCAACGCCGACCGCCGACCACCGCCCGAACAAGGAGAGGACCCGACTTCGGCGGAAGTCGTGACAGTATGCGCAGGCTCCAGCAGCGAGCCGACGCCGGCCTCGGGGACGTCCCGGAGGGCGAGGCGCAGGGCGACCCGGACGGAGACGGTGGAACTCCCGCAGCATTGAAGGGTCCAACACGTCCTCCACCGGAACCCAGCACCTCTCCTCCGGACCGTACCCCTCCCACTCCACGAGGGACTGAAGGCCCCTCGCCCGACGCCTCAATTCCAATATAGAGAGAATGGAGTACGCCGGGGCCCCCTCGACGTCCAAAGGGGGCGGAGGAACCTCCCGCACCTCAGACTCCTGGAGCGGGCTAACCACCACCGGCCTGAGGAGAGACACATGGAACGAGGGGTTAATACGGTAATCAGGGGGAAGCTGTAACCTATGACAAACCTCCTTCACTCTCCTCAGGACTTTAAATGGCCCCACAAACCGCGGGCCCAGCTTCCGGTAGGACAGGCGGAGGGCAGGTTCCGGGTCGAGAGCCAGACACAGTCCCCTGGTGCGAACACCGGGGCCTCACTGTGGTGACGGTCTGCACTGGAGGTGAACATGGGTGGTGTCCCATGTCTCCTCCGCGCGCCTGAACCAGTCGTCCACCACAGGAGCCTCGGTCCGACTCTGATGCCAAGGCGCCAGAACCGGCTGGTACCCCAGTACGCACTGGAAGGGGGAGAGGTTAGTGGAACGAATGCTGCCCACTCCCCCGGCCGATCCTGGCAATACGACTGCAGAAACCTGCCCACATCCTGGTTCACTCTCTCCACCTGCCTATTACTCTCGGGATGAAACCCAGAGGTAAGGCTGATCGAGACCCCCAGACGTTCCATGAACGCCTTCCAGACCCTCGAAGTGAGCTGGGAACCTCGATCAGACACTATATCCTCAGGCACCCTGTAGTGCCGGAAGACGTGCGTAAATAAGGGCTCTGCAGTCTGTAGGGCCATGAGAGACCGGGCAGAGGGAGAAGACAGCAGGACTTAGAGAACCGTTCCACAACGACCAGGATCGTGGTGTTTCCTTGTGAGGGGGGGAGATCGGTAAGAAAATCCACTGGCAGGTGCGACCAAGACCTCTGTGGAACGGGTAAGGGGTGTAGCTTCCCTCTGGGCAGGAGCCTTACACTGAGCGCACACCAAGCAAGAGGAAACATAAACCCTCATGTCGTTGGCCACGGTAGGCCACCAGTACTTCCCAACCAAACAGCGCACCGTCCGACCGTTCCCAGGATGGCCAGAGGAGGGTGACATGTGGGCCCAATAGATCAACCGGTCACGGACAGCAGACGGAACGTACAGTTGCCCTGCGGGACACTGGAGGGGAGCGGGCTCTGCACGTAACGCCTGCCCAATGTCCGCGTCCAGCTCCCACACTACCGGCGCCACCAGGCAGGAGGCCGGGAGTATGGGAGTGGGATCCATGGGCCGCTCCTCTGTGTCATACAGTCGGGACAGTGCGTCTGCCTTCACATTTTGGGAACCTGGTCTGTAGGAAAGGGAAAAAACAAAACGGGTGAAAAACATGGCCCACCTTGCCTGGCGAGGGTTCAGTCTCCTCGCTGCCCGGATGTATTCCAGATTGCTGTGGTCAGTCCAGATGAAAAAGGGATGCTCCCTCAAGCCAATGTCTCCACGCCTTTAGAGCCTTGACGACAGTCAACAGCTCCCGGTCCCCCGAGTTTCGGTGGCGTACCCGAGCGCTGAGAGAGCACGGCTCCTATCCCAGCCTCGGAAGCGTCCACCTCCACTTTGAAGGCCAAAGAGGGATCCGGATGGGCCAGCACGGGAGCCGAGGTAAACAGAGCCCTCAGGTGACCAAAAGCCTTGTCTGCCTCAGCCGACCACTGCAACCGTACCGGTCCCCCCTTCAGCAGTGAGGCAATGGGAGCCGCTACCTGACCAAAACCCCGGATAAACCTCCGGTAGTAATTGGCAAACCCTAGGAACCACTGCACTTCCTTTACTGTGGTGGGAGTCGGCCAATTACGCAAGGCTGAAATGCGGTCGCTCTCCATCTCCACCCCCGAGACGGACTACTGGAAGAACAGGCATTTCTCAGCGTTGACGTACAGGTCATGCTCGGCACGTGTAGCAGAGTATATCAGAATGTCATCAATATACACCACTACACACTGCCAGTGCAGGTCCCTGAAAATCTCATCTACAAAGGCTTGGAAGACTGATGGAGCATTCATCAACCCGTACGGCATGACAAGGTACTCATAATGCCCTAAGGTCGTGCTGAACGCCGTCTTCCACTCATCTCCCTCCCTGATACGCACCAGGTTGTAAGCACTCCTGAGATCTAGTTTGGTGAAAAAGCGCGCCCCATGCATTGACTGAATCGCTGTAGCGTTAAGAGGTAGCGGGTAACTGTACCTCACAGTGATTTGATTTAGGCCTCGGTAGTCAATGCACTGGCGGAGACCTCCATCCTTCTTCACAAAAAAGAAACTCAAGGAGGTGGGTGAAGTAGAGGACGCGAATGTACCCCTGACGCAGGGATTCGGAGACATATGTTTCCATAGCCGCCGTCTCCGCCTGTGAGAGGGGATACACGTGACTCCTGGGAAGTGCTGGGTCTACCAGGAGATCTATCGCACAATCCCCCCGTCAATGGGTGGAAATTGAGTCGCCTTCTTTTTGGAAAAGGCGAGAGCCAAATCGGCATATTCAGGGAGAATGCGCACGGTGGAGACCTGGTCTGGACTTTCCACTGTAGTAGCACCAACGGAAACACCTAAACAACTCCCCCAGCACTCTCGCGACCACCCCGTGAGAGCCCTCCGTTGCCAAGACAAGCTAACCAGGGTAGGCCTAGCACCACGAGAAATGCAGGAGAGTCAATGAGGAAGAGACTGATTCTCTCCTTGTGACCCCTCTGCGTCACCATACCCAGAGGAGCGGTGGCCTCCCTAATCAACCCTGACCCTGATGGTCGACTGTCTAAGGCGTGAACGGGGAAGGGCACAGCCACGGGAACAATGGAAAATGAAAAGTGGATCGATGATGGCTAGAAGACCGGCGACGCCGACCGCCGAGCACCGCCCGAACAAGGAGAGGACCCGACTTTGGCAGAAGTCGTGACAGTGTGTCCAAACTTTTGACTGCTGTATAAACAAAACATTTTTTGTCAAGATTAATAATTAAACAATCAAACATCAGCAATATACTGACAAAAAACTGAAGAATACTTTTTTGCTTTTTCCAACTCAATCAGCTTTACCTCAGAACATTATTCTCTCATTTCTGTCATGTCTACCATTTCAAGGTCTTGAATAGTCTTACATACCTGAGCTAAAATGCCAGGGGGAGGAAAGTCAAACAGATTGTGATTATTGTCCTGGAACAGATTGAACTTCTTACAGGCTAGGAGAGAAGGATGTGAGCTGCATCCCATTTCAACACAGGCCCAGTTGCATTTACTTTTTAAAACTAAGGTGGTATTTACAAAGTGGATCTAGTGAGGGGGTTGGGGAGTAAAACACTGTTTAATCTCACCCCTATCAACAGTCGTTTATAACCTCTTTCCACTACAAGAATGAAAGAGTTTTAAGATCCAAACACGGCTATTACCATTGATTTGTTGAAGGGAAAATATATCAATCATTCCATGTGTAAAAATATATGTGCACCACAGGAACAGTGAATAATAGTGATCAATATTTGGATATTGTTTGACCCACACACAGAACCACACACATGTGCTTACTGGTAGACCATCGTATCCAATGATGAACCACATTGTCTGTTGGAGACAGGCCATACAGTCCCTGATTGGGAATGGAGTGTAGGGGCATTTACAGCTTCATATCTCTTGTCATTTTGACATTGTGATTCTTGTGACACTTTATTTTCCTTGGTTCACTCTTGCCACACACACGCGCACGCATGCACGCACGCACACACACACGTTGTAAGGATTATTTTATCATGCCTTGTTTTGTTATGATATCTTAACCAAAGCATAACAAATTAGCAGTTGCTCACTAATGCTATCATAAAGGGCAGGGAAGCTGCCAAAGCAAGCTCTGGTGACAATATCATCCTCAAAGAGAAATTGTGAGAAACATATCCCTTTAAAATGTATAAATATGGTGCATATGTGGAATGGAAATAGGTCATCTGTGTGAAGCTACACAGTTCTGTCATTCATCAGAACATGATGCACTCCCCTCAATGCAACAGGGATTATCCTCTCTGTGCATCCAGACAGGTTAAAACCCATACTGTCAAGATGCATAATGATAAAATCCTATCTATGTGGTTTCATTGCATACTTCACCATGTCTTATTGCCTTATTTTCTTGTAACAAAAGACATATCTTAAACAATATGTTATAGTGACCTGAAATCCACACTTATTCCTCAACTGGAGTAGCCTATGCTATGCCAGGGGATCGGTTGTTAAACTGCTTTTTGGCACTAGTGTTCGTCCTTGGCAGAATAGCCCAGTTTAAGATGTCAGTTTAATCTCAGAGTGAGAGTATTACACTTACACAGACACATATGGCATTACACAGTGTTTTCCCTCATGTATCTAATTCAAAGAATTGACAAGTCTCATATCAATGCTGCTAGCATCGTGCCTGATAGTGCCATAGCAGCCTATTCCCTGCACATCCAGGTGGTAAAGAGGTCCTAGACCAAGAGCAACACAGGCATTTCTGCCGTGGCCAAGAGGGACCATATGTCTCTGCTGTCTGTCCCACCTCCGTTCTAGTCTGCCAGGCCTCTGCCACATATGGGGTTTAATGCCATTAAGCACGAGGTTCATGACCTCAAAGGCGTTTCTGTCTTCGCTCGTACGGGTAATGAACCTAGCTATGTGTCGGCAGTTGCCCAACTGACACAAACACGATAATGTCTAAAGGCAGGTTCTCAGGGTGGTGGTATTCACCAAAGACATATACCTACTTCAGACGGATAAGTGGGACTGATTGATTGTTTTAATTAATGCATTAACCATCACAATGGTCTGCTGTGGGCTACAAAACCACCAGTAAGTAGTGCTGCTGCCACTAACTGTCATACGCTACCAAACAAGAATGTACACACACACCCACTGTTTTTCCCTGCTTATTAATGGCAAATGATAAAGAAGCATTGACAAATCAATTTAAACTTGCAACACTAGCTGACGTTACAGTGCAATATGTTCACTTAAATATAACAGTAGATTAACATTACATCTGGTCAGCTAATTATACCAGTAGCAGTACTATAGATAGCTAAAATTACAGCATGACCACTTGGATCATCTTAGATGACATGTAGCCGAAGATGGTGGATAAAGGAATATAGTTCACTCAGGCCGTTTGGGGCAGTGGTTTGGTTTGGGTAATATGGCTTCCTCCTCCGCCTCTGGTTGATTTCAGTGTTGTTTCTGCCTACTGTTACCAGGGAAAAGCACTGCCCAATCAAAAGTACTGTAGTAAGGACCTTCGACTCAGTAACCAACCTAATCGCGCCTTGTTCTAAAGTTAGCCAGTTTGAAACGCAAAGTAAGAGGTTTGAAACGGTCAAATTCAACAAATTACAAACAAACAAACGCAAGACGAAGCCAGTTCGAGATACTCTAAAAAGCAGTAATTGAATAACGTTATCTAGCTACTTTTGAAAATGATGACATTATACAAGACAATGTTTCAAAGCTGCAGTGTGTGTTTTCGCGCTAGCTAGGTTACTAACGTTTGTTATCTAGCTAAATCATGTTGAACATAGTTTAGCAGTCTGCTGCCACTCATTACAAGTTGATCCAATCTATCGTTGTTTTTTCCCCAGTCAATCATCTGCTCTTTGAACGTTTGTTTGGTGAAAGCAAGCACCCCATTCACTTGGAAATATAGCCTAAACTTTATGCCATCACCTGACGAATCACCAAAATAGATTTTGTAGGATGGCCTTGCGAGACTACCCTCGCCGTAGCTACCTTATAAATTCGTCATGTCCACTTCTAGGTAAAATCTTTGAATAAAGTATAATAGTTATCTAGGTTTTATTTATCTATTTTTTATGTTAATGAACTATTTAGTATTTGTCATCATGCTATCTGACTTCATCAGCACGGGACCATTCCAAGTGCTGTTCCTAGTAAAATAAACATTTGTTTTGTATTTTAATCTTTCCTCAGATGAAGGGGATTCGAGCAGTCCAGTTCTACCAGGGGACAGCTCGGTCTCATCTGAGCTGCAGGTAACAAAGCACTTCCTTTTACAGATTTGTGGAGAGGTCTTCAAAAAAGATGAATACAATTCTTAATCTAAAAAAAACTCATAATTTGACTGTTTTGAGTGATCATTTGAAGTTGCAATGGAGACATGCAGTATCTATGCAGAACTTTATTCAGGATTCAATGACTCACGCTCTTCTTTCATTATGGACAGGATGAATATGAAGAACTTCTCCACCATGCAGTGGTCAGTCCTGAGTATGAGCAGCAGCCCAGTGCTCAACTGCAGCTTCTGAACGCATCACAACTGTCTGCAGATGAACAAGGTTCCCGTGGAAACGATGACGCTAGGCCCTAACACTCAGCAGGTACAGTGGGCTGCTGCTCAACCACACACACTCGTTACACTAAGCCATTCTGACAGACACACAGCTTGAGGCCCTCCACATTGCTCCCTTCAAATGATCAACTGTCATAAAGGATTTTGATTTCAAGAAATTATCCTCTGTCGTAGTTTTTTTTATTTTTATACCCCAGGCCTACATAGACTCAAATGCACCAAGTCCAACAAGCTGTTAAATGTTCCATGTGTATTTCACAAGCACCCAAACACTTGACATGGAGAAATGAATAGCTTGATGATAGCCAATACCTGTCCCTAAACACAGACTGTGAAGCACGTTAATCATATAACTGACAATATCAGACCATAAATGACAGGTTACATTTAATTAAGGCAGTTTATACTATTTTAAAAACATTACAATACATGGCCCCTACTCAACCACTACCATATATCTACAGTACTAAATCCATGTGTATGTATAGTGCGTATGTTATTGTGTGTGTATGCATGTGTCTGTGCCAATGTTTGTGTTGCATCACAGTCCCCGCTGTTCCCTAAGCTGTTTTTTAAAATCTAATTGTACTGCTGGCATGAGTTACTTGATGTGGAATAGAGCTCCATGTCGTCATGGCTCCATGTAGAACTGTGTGCCTCCCATAGTCTGTTCTGGACTTGGGGACTGTGAAGAGACTTCTTGTGGGGTATGCATGGGTGTCCGAGCTGTGTGCCAGTAGTTTAGACAGACAGCTCGGTGCAATCAACATGTCAACCTCTCATAAATAAAAGTAGCGATGAAGTCAATCTCTCCTCCACTTTCAGCCAGGAGAGATTGACATGCATATTATTATTAGTTGTGTGTACATCCAAGGGCCAGCCGTGCTGCCCTGTTCTGAGCCAATTGCAATTTTCCTAAGTTCTTTTTTGTGGCACCTGACCACACGACTGAACAGTAGTCAAGGTGCGACAAAACTAGGGCCTGTAGGACCTGCCTTGTTGATAGTGTTGTTAAGGCAGAGCATCGCTTTATTATAGACAGACTTCTCCCCATCTTAGCTACTAACTGCATCAATATGTTTTGACCATGACAGTTTGCAATCTAGGGTTACTCCAAGCAGTTTAGTCATCTCAACTTGCACAATTTCCACATTATTTATTACAATATTTAGTTGTCTGAGGTACTCTATTTAATATCAGAATAACCATTCATTCTCTGTTACCTACCACAAGCAAGCTTAAACCAAGCTTACACCCGGTTTCAGTCTTTTCTCCAGACCGTGGCATGTTTAGTTGTGGTTGTAGAGCTTAAACTGTCATGGAGTAGTGCACTGGGATGTAAAAAAGCAGGCAGGATTTTGTGCGCCTGATTTGTAATGATATGCTGGCATCATACCCAAACTGCTCTTTAGAGTGCTTTTTTCTTCCTTGATTAAGATATTGACGTAAATGCATTCCTGGATGAGGAACCAGTCTTACTTTGCATTCTTACGGTCACACTTAGTCTCTCGCTCTGTTTCTTTCTCTCTCACTCTCTCTGCCTCCCAGGCTCAGTTTCTGTAGCTAAAGATGGGAAATGCTCTAGCAGGGGGGTTGGGTCAGCAGCAAGGGCTTCCCTTGTTATAGTAGAGCCCAGGGCACACTAACACATGTCTGAGGGTAGTCACACACAGCCAAAGCAGACAGCTATATGCTTTCTATTTAGTCCAATAAAAAACATTATTATAAAGGCCGTGAGACTGAACAGGCTTTAGGATATATAAAACTATAATATACTATTTTGATGCTCCCAGAGTTCTAATCAAACATTATTATTATTTTTACCCCCTTTTTCTCCCCAATTTTGTGGTATCCAATCGGTAGTAGTTACTGTCTTGTCTCATCGCTGCAACTCCGGTACGGACTCGGAAAAGGCGAAGGTCGAGAGTCCTCCGAAACACAACCCAACCAAGCCACACGGCTTCTTAACACAATGCACATCTAACCCAGAAGCCAGCCGCACCAATGTGTCGGAGGAAACACCGTACACCTGACGACCTGGTCAGCGTGCGCGGCCCGCCGCAGGAGTCGCTAATGCGGCCAAACCCTCCCTAACCCGGACGACGCTGGGTCAATTGTGCGCCGACCCATGGGCCTCCCGGTCGCGGCCTGCTGCGACAGAGCCTGGGCTCGAACCCAGAATCTCTGGTGGCACTGCGATGCACTGCCTTAGACCACTGTGCCACCCAGGATCAAACATTATTTTGTTTATCAGGTTTGTGTGCAGAAAATAAAGACAATCTCTTGAGATCCAGGTAATGAAAAGATGGCCGGTAAGTCGTCTGTTGTCTCAGACAGACTGCAGATGCCGTTTGAGAGGTGCAGACACAGCAGACCACCTGGTCACCATGGTTACTGAGATATTTATCACTGAGGAGAACATGAATGCAGCGACAGCCTCTAGGATAGCCTGCCCTGCTTCTTTTTTGTCTATCTATTCAATGCCTGGAGATGTATTTTAGCTTGGAGATTAACATAATACACTTCTCAAAAAAATAAAGGGAACACTTAAACAAAACAATGTAACTCCAAGTCAATCACACAAGATACCCCCAATAAAGGAGTAGTTCTGCAGGTGGTGACCACAGACCACTTCTCAGTTCCTATGCTTCCTGGCTGATGTTTTGGTCACTTTTGAATGCTGGCGGTGCTTTCACTCTAGTGGTAGCATGAGACGGAGTCTACAACCCACACAAGTGGCTCAGGTAGTGCAGCTCATCCAGGATGAGACATCAATGCGAGCTGTGGCAAGAAGGTTTGCTGTGTCTGTCAGCGTAGTGTCCAGAGCATGGAGGCGCTACCAGGAGACAGGCCAGTACATCAGGAGACGTGGAGGAGGCCGTAGGAGGGCAACAACCCAGCAGCAGGACCGCTACCTCCGCCTTTGTGCAAGGAAGAGCAGGAGGAGCACTGCCAGAGCCCTGCAAAATGACCTCCAGCAGGCCACAAATGTGCATGTGTCTGCTCAAACGGTCAGAAACAGACTCCATGAGGGTGATATGAGGGCCCGACGTCCACAGGTGGGGGTTGTGCTTACAGCCCAGGACGTTTGGCATTTGCCAGAGAACACCAAGATTGGCAAATTCGCCACTGGCGCCCTGTGCTCTTCACAGATGAAAGCAGGTTCACACTGAGCACATGAGACACACGTGACAAAGTCTGGAGACGCCGTGGAGAACGTTCTGCTGCCTGCAACATCCTCCAGCATGACCGGTTTGGCAGTGGGTCAGTCATGGTGTGGGGTGGCATTTCTTTGGGGGGCCGCACAGCCCTCCATGTGCTCGCCAGAGGTAGCCTGACTGCCATTAGGTACCGAGATGAGATCCTCAGACCCCTTGTGAGACCATATGCTGGCGAGGTTGGCCCTGGGTTCCTCCTAATGCAAGACAATGCTAGACCTCATGTGGCTGGAGTGTGTCAGCAGTTCCTGCAAGAGGAAGGCATTGATGCTAAGGACTGGCCCGCCCGTTCCCCAGACCTGAATCCAATTGAGCACATCTGGGACATCATGTCTCGCTCCATCCACCAACGCCACGTTGCACCACAGACTGTCCAGGAGTTGGTGGATGCTTTAGTCCAGGTCTGGGAGGAGATCCCTCAGGAGACCATCCGCCACCTCATCAAGAGCATGCCCAGGCGTTGTAGGGAGGTCATACAGGCACGTGGAGGCCACACACACTACTGAGCCTCATTTAGACTTGTTTTAAGGACATTACATCAAAGTTGGATCAGCCTGTAGTGTGGTTTTCCAATTTAAAGTTTGAGTGTGACTCCAAATCCAGACCTCCATGGGTTGATAAATTTGATTTCCATTGATGATTTTGTTGTCAGCACATTCAACTATGTAAAGAAAAAAGTATTTAATAAGAATATTTCATTCATTCAGATCTAGGATGTGTTATTTTAGTGTTCCCTGTTTTTGAGCGGTGTATATTCTCAGTTATGAGAATAGACTTTTGAGGCTGTGTTCTACAAATGTATTCTATTGGCCCAGTGGGCCTTATCAGATGTTTCCTGACTGATCAGGAATTCCTCATCTGATTCGTAATTTCTGCTACAGTATACACTACCGTTCATTTTTGGTCCATTAAAATAACATCAAATTGATCAGAAATACAGTGTAGACATTGTTAATGTTGTAAATGACTATTGTAGCTGGAAACTGCCAATTCTATTGTTTTTATTTTTATATCTACATAGGTGTACAGAGGTCCATTATCAGCAAGTACATTAGTGTCTAGTTTAAGAAAGACACCTCACAAGTCCTCAACTGGCAGCTTCATTAAATAGTACCCACAAAACACCAGTCTCAACGTAAACAGCGAAGAGGTGACTCCGGGATGCTGGTCTTCTAGCCAGAGCTGCAAAGAAAAAGCCATATCTCAGACTGGCCAATAAAAATAAACTGTTGACGTTGAGACTGGTGTTTTGCGGGTACTATTTAATGAAGCTGTCAGTTGAGGACTTGTGAGGCGTCTGTTTCTCAAACTGACAATTACAGTATTTAATACATCTTTCACTAAATATCTGAAAAGTAGAAAAACAAAGTTGTTTCTTGTTCATTTGTGGGTTTGAATCCTACGTAGTTGAGTCTTTCTAAACATTTCTCCACCTGTCCCTGGTCTATCCTGCTTTCCCCCGTGTCCCCTCCCTTCTCTCCAGGCCCACAGTGCCCGGCTGGCAGAGCAGCACTACAGTCTGCAGCTGAAGAGGAAGGTGTGGGCAGGCTGGCATGCCCTCGTCCAGGGGAGGTGGAAACAGAAATCATATGTAATTCTAACACTCTGAAATGTGAATTTGTTTTTGTTGGGTGTTCTGTACTAAAATAAGACAATTTACCCAGAGTTTACATGAGCACAGAACAGTAGCTAGCTACACTAACTGGACAACAGAGACTGAATTAACATGGTCTTATATAAATAGTTGTCACTCGCCATATTGCACAGTTCTGCAGACCTGACAGCTTTTTAAATGGCAAATACACATTTTTGAAGGTTTGTCTGTAAACCAGGTTTTGTGGAGAGGTTAATAACATTGCTTTAGTGCAGCAGTTATTCATCAATCACAGTGAGTGAGCTTGATTGACTAAACATGTAATTGATGGAGGCTGAAAGCCCAGTGAGAGAGGAGCTAGAGCAGTGATTGAGCCATAGACATGTAGTAGAGCAGTCCTAGCAGAAACGGAGGGAGGGGGGTATTGGAATGGAAGAGAGGATTTGAATCGGCTAGAGTTATTGGCAGTACCATAGACGTGAAGAGAAAGAATGGAGCTAGAGCAGAACACAGGCCTAGCACAGTGAGGGAGAGATGGTTATTACTGTGAGTGAGAGAAGAGAGGGAATGGAGCAGACATTGCAGACTGTGGTCAGTTCAGAGTTAGTGATTTGAAACATGCTTCCCTTTAATCTTTATTCCTCAGTAACAATCTAGCCTCATGTTTTCCACAATGTTACCTTTGAATTTTAATTACGGTACGTTTAACAACGATGATACATTAATTAATCCCTCTCTCTCCTCCTCCCCCACTCTTTCTCGTCCCTCTCTCCTTCTTTTCCCTCTCCCGGTGAGTAGCACGTGGATGCGGCCCAGGCTGAGATCCAGAGCCTGCGGGCAGAGAGGGAGCGTTATGAGGAGTCCATGAAGAAGGGCCGGGCACAGTGCGCGCTAACCAAGGTTGCCAGGTGCACGGTGTTTCCTCCGACACATTGGTGCGGCTGGCTTCCGGGTTGGATGCGCGCTGTATTAAGAAGCAGTGCGGCTTGGTTGGGTATCAGAGGACGCATGACTTTCAACCGTCGTCTCTCCCGAGCGGGAGTTGTAGCGATGAGACAAGATAGTAGCTACTAAAATAATTGGATACCACGAAATTGGGGCGAAAAAGGGTTAAAAAAACCCAAACACTTCTGTTCCTGACATTTTCATTCATAGAACAGATTCTTTAAAAAATAAGTATACCTTTCCCAGTCCATATGATCTGATCAACCTACACATGTAGCCTATGTTACAGTAAAACAGACACTAGTTGTCCAATAGAGTGCAGTCTGCTACTATTGACACGTTGACAGTATAGATTTATGTGGAGAGGGGGATGTTTTTCATTCCTCTGGCTCATTCATTCATTGGATGGCGTGATGATGCTAAATCTTTGAATGTGCTGACTGAGTGGTGCTCTTTGTGGAGGTTGTAACCTTGGTCTGGCGTTGACTGATGGGCAAGGACTTTTTCTGATTGTGTTTATGTGTGGTCATCGTGCGTATGCATGTATATGAGATTGTAGGGTTCAGCTTAAAGTAAAAGAGTATTAGTGTTTCTTGTTGCTGTTTCATTTATCTGTGTAATAATTGAGCTTTGTTGGTTGTTTTAGGGGGAGGGCCTGGAATGTCAGTCATTTGTCTCATTTTACAACTGACAATGTGATTTATGTTGGGTCAGATTTGATCATATTGGGCTTATTTGTTTGTCATCTTTGACCTGTCCAGTTATGAAGCTTACTTCAGGACATAAACCTGTATGACATTATATGACTGATCTTATTGGTCTTCCCTCCAGCACGATCCTGGCTCAGGCTCATTGGCCCGCCGCCTCTGTTCGGGTACAGCCCACTCCACCTTGACCCCCCTGTACCATCGTGACAGAGACGGTGAGACTCTCACACACCCTAGTTACAGTGCATGCAAGTTTTCACTATTATGGATCAGGTTCCCCCATCATTAAACATAGTCACATTTCCTGCCGTTGTATCTATTCTTTCTCAAGGCTTAACATTTTCTCATTAACAGTATTTCATATGGGTGTAATTGTCACAACACAATACTGACTCCTCAAACACCCACTATGTGAAACAGTGGATCAGTTTGTCTAATTTCTTCATCTCCTCTATGTATGGGCTTCTACGATCACTCTGCCCACTCACTCGCTCTCCCTCAGGTGGGTTCTAGGGCAGAGGTGTTCCACAGCACCCTACCACCAGGAGGCACTGCAAGCTCCCACAGACAGGTTAGTGGCTTTGCAAGCTCCCACAGAGCACAGACCGGTTTGTACTAACTATCTATGGCACTGGGAGCTTATCGTGGCTATGTCCCGATTCTCTACCCCTCTCCCACTTTGTCATGGAGCTACAATCATTGGATTGGTGTTATCATTGACAAGGAGTTTTTACCATGGCTAAATCCATGATGAGAAGTGTTTGGGAAAAGGGTGTCAGCCACTGTCTCTGGTTACCGTTTTCCTCACCATTTGTCAAACAAAGTGAAAGGTCCCGTATTTATTGACTGTTCCTTAATAATATGTATCAGCTCAGTACACTGGTGATCACAGCGAGTCAACAGAAAGCCTCCAAAACCTTGACTGCATGCATCACGGCACGCTTCGTCTGCACTCCCAGCAACCTATGGGTGGAGCGCCAACACCCTGTCACACAGGTACACCATCAGCATCAAACATGTCTATTTTTACAATGAATCAAAATCACCAAACAAGTAGATTTATGATCTGTAGAAACACACCTTCGCTGGATAGACCTCACCCTGTCTCCCTTTCTCTCTCCCAGCGGGTCAGGCCACAGCTTCTCCTCCTCCAAACAGCAGGGCCAGAGTTCCTCCAGAACACACTCAGCCTACCACAAACACTCTATCAAAGTTGTTGAGTAAACACACACAAACAAAACCATATCGCATAGGAACATTCCACCCACCTTCTATGCAAATACAGTCTTCCATACATGACTTAGTCAAGCTGATACACCTGCACGTTTGAATATTCCCAAATATTTTAGACATATGCTACACCTGCACCTGATATTTCTAACACTCCGGAATGGAAAATAGAATGGTGACTGATGGAACCATCTTTCTATTTAAATGATGACCATTTTCCTAGTAGTTTTACCCAGGGGCGCAAACTGGTGAGGGCCCAAAAAGGTGACACTTTTTTCTCCACCAAAACATGCAAAAAATCCTTGCTGGGGTGAAATACAGGTTAACTAATTAAACAACAACAAATATGATCTACATAATCAGTCTGTATAAAATAAAAAGTGGTTCATGTGAACCTGACTCACAACTAAAAAAAAGTAAAGAAATCAATCCAATGTTATTTGTTGCCAAGACTTGACTGCAAATGACACTCAAGTCTTGACAAAATAATACACTAATATTGCAGTTAGCCACGACAGCCTTTATAATAGAATGGTTGTGACCACACACACACATCTACATATTGCAATTTGGGGGGAAAACAAAGTAGAAATATAATTACTCTTTAATTACTTGTTTCTCTTATTCTTATGCGTATTTTTTGAAACTGCATTGCAGGTTCGGGGCTCGTAAGTAAGCATTTTACTGCTACACCTGTTGTCTTCGGCGCATGGAACTAATCAAATTTGATTGAAAAACAGGCATTCTATTTTTGCTCTATTATAGTGGCCACTATAGTAGACATCGAGCAAGTTCACAAAAATGTTCACCGAGTAAAACACGTAATCCCCCCTCACACGTTACTGTCAAATTCAACACAACAATAGCTATCTTTGGACTACACATTATTACGTTCTACAATGTGCCAGCAGAGCATGATACACTTTGTTGGCATAATTGATCTTTCAGGCAGAGTACACCTGGCATACCCCTTTTTATTGAGAAAGAGGGAAGTGTGTGGTGTTCCTTTCACCTCTATGGTGGCATCCAGTTTAAGCCAGGCCAAGCTAACATTACACTTCATCCCTACCTAATATTTTAAATTAACCACACAACGTTACTTTAGATGGTTAACATTTCACACAGATTGCCAGGGTCCAGTAAGCAACTAACACGTTATAACTTGAGGAACGGCAAGTAGTCGTATACCAGTTAATACTATAGCGAATTGGTTAGCTCATCTGATGTTGTAACGTTAGCTGATCAAATAATTGAGTTTAAGTTGGTTAATGTTGCTCAACATTTCTTTGGCTTGCTAACTGATAATTCGATCCAGCTAGCAAGATACTTGTTCCACACTTTCCAAACGTCAGTTGTTTTTCGGTTACAGCTCATGAAGCTTCATCAACTCCTCGCCCCGTCTCGGTGATCAGCTACCTCTTCCCACTCTCCCGCTGTTTTTCCAGCGCGCGCTGATTCTGTAACTAGCAAGTTGGTTGTCTCTTCAGTCACGTGCTGCCGTTTTAACGATTGGCTGAGCCCTGGATACAGCCAGCTCCCAACGCGCATCACTTGTTCACTTACAGCTAGTAGTGATCCAAAGCCCTTCCATCCCAAACTTTTCTCATCTGACCCACACGAATCACATTTTGGATTCAAAACGGCGACTAGTTTGCATCCCTGGTTTTACCTAACATTGTTGACGTGTGGAGAACAACACCTGTGTTCAACGTTTTCAGAACTATATCAACGCCATATGTTTATGTTTTAGCCACATTCTGCACCTTAAACCCTCAATGTAAATTGCTGGAATGATGGAACATGAATTGGAAGAAAATGTGCTCATAGAATAATAAACCATTCACTGAATATATATATATATATAAAGATCAATTGAAAAATAACCACACAAATGCTTTGGAAAAAAATAATCTTGTTGACTCAAGCATGCCTATGTCGTTTTTTTTCCACCTTTATGAAAGGATGCATTTCTTCATGTCTCCTTCCTCTGTGTCCATTCGTATTTTATCTGTAAAACAACAAAACACCCATCTGTAATTTGCTGTTATGACTTCAACATAAATGTTATATTTTCCTATGAGGTAAGGGTCATGGACACCCCATACCTGCTATAGTCTTGTTGCCTATGGCAAGCAGGCCCTGGTACAGCTCTTTAGCAGGACTCCTTTGGGCCAGCTCTACCCCATGAAGCCAGATCAACAGCATCCTGTTCCCATGTTCCTGGTAGCTCTGCTGCCCTACACACACACACTAAATTAGAAACTGTTCTTTACTTCCCTGGTAAAATAAGAGTTAAATTACTTAGTGTAGTTAAGGCTTTCCTTGGTAATGTCACCCAAGTGGCTTGTTTTTGGAACAATGTCAAATGAGTAAAGAATCCCTCTTACCGATTTCTAAATTTTATCTTTACACTTGGTATTGATAAATTCATGAGTTTCAATTGATATTCCTGTGAATGATTTTCCCCTGCGCTACACTGTGAGCCAAAGGTGTTGTGTGTGTCACCTGTCCACTGCTCCTCGATGGCAGCCACCTGCTGCTCAGTGAAATGCCAGTGCAGAGCCAGCCTCTTCCAGTCGCCTGGCTTCAGCAGGCGGTAGGCCAGGTGCCAGGCAGTGCTGCGGGTCTGTTTGCTCTCCGTGCGGTGGTCTAATTTAAACGTCAGCGGAGTCTGGCTGTGAAGGTTCTCATTAAGCTCAGTGTTGGCCTGGAAGGGTAATCACATCTAGTCACCTGAGAAAGGACAAGCTTCACAAACTGAGAGCAGTGAGTGTTCAGCGATAAGCACACATAGTCCCATGCTTATTGAATGCCAGAGCCACTTGCTTTGACTGTCAGGTTGGGTATGGAAGATATGCTGAATCAAATTGACACTGAAATTGATTGTCAAGCATTTCAGGTCCATAAATAATGTTCCCACTGCCAGCGTTAATGGTATTACAGGGATTAATCTGGAGTTGTGACTTTAGGAAATTAATAATCGGTGATGAATATAATCATTGATTTCCAGCTCCAGTAAATTGATTAGCAGATGACTTCAGCAACGTATTCATCTCTGATTGAATTTACTGCATTTGATCATACAGTACAGCTATATCACTTATAGGGAGGTCTCTCACACAACAGTAGACTATACATTCTACATTCATTCACAATTATAGAGGATAAACAAACACAATGAAGTTAGTTATTTCCATTATGGTCCTCTGTTAACATTACCATCCTCCATGTCAAATATCTCTCTGCCTTGATGATCATGTCAACGATGATGACCTCGTCTGCTCGGGCTGCCACACCCAGTGCTGTCTTACCCTGCTGCTCAAAACAGAAACAGTTGAGTGGGAAGTTGCCGTGGAGAGGAGAGGGGTCAAATGAGCCTATTCTCGGTGTCCATGTTTCACCTTGTCTTGGAGGACTAGGTTCATCCCAGCTTTCAGAAGCATCTCAACAATGTCCACTCTGGCCAGCTCTGCAGCGACATGCAGGACAGTCTGGGACCTCTTAGGAGGACAGACAGGAGCTCACGTTATAAGTTTCCCTTAACCACAGATCTAGGGTCAGATTACCAAACCCATAACTTCAACCATTACAATGTCTGTCCTACATAGTGCACTACGTTTGGCAGGACCCGGGACTAGTAATGCACTATGCAGAGAATAGGGTGCCATTTGGGACGCAACTAATTCATTATAACATTGATGTGGACCGAGTATACGTGTTGTATGTACGTGATCAGTGACGTTGATGTTGCAGCCAGCCTCGAGCAGTGTGTGTATGACAGGGATGTGACAGTTCTTCACTGCCAGGTAGAGAGGAGCCTGGAGGTGCTGCCAATGGAGACACAACCAACATGGACCATTATATAGAAACTCTCTCTGATGTCAGGTCATACTACAGACTGAGTAATTACACAGATAACAGGTTGGCTTTATTCATGGTTGACCAAGACGTAGGACCAGTTCACTATGCTCACTCTCACCTGGTTTTGTAAGTCCAAGTGGGCCGAGTTCTCTATGAGGAGTCTCACCAACGATGTGTGGCCCTTCTCTGAGACAGGGTGTAGAGCACTGCTTTGGTCCTAAGAGGGGAGAGGAGAGGTTCCCATTGAATAGAGAGGTCTACCTATTAGGTAAAGTACTGAAGTAGAATAAACAGGGTGTGATTTAGTAACTATGCCTGGTGGCGGCCATTTTAGTGAATAGTTGGAGGGTGTGGTTTATGTTTACAGGCCTACCATGGTGACAATGTTTGGGTCACAGCCTGCCTCCAACAGAGCCTGGACGCAGTCCTCATGGCCAGCGCCAGCAGCCAGGTATAGAGCCGTCTCCCCAGCCTGCCACGAATACATCAGTCATTGACCTAAAGCAGCTACTGCAAGGTGTAGCCATTGAGCACACACCATCACACATGCTGGCAATCAAACAGCTCCATTGAAAAGGAAAATGCGCAGCACTCGCTCACCATTAAAGATAATTTTTTCAATTTAAGCAGGGTTAAAATATGAACGTTTTGGCTTCCCTGAAAGCGTTTACAGTGAGACTTTACCATATTGACTTCATTGCGAGTTTCAAAGCTCTTCAGCAGTAGCTGGACGACATCCAAGTGGCCATTGCCGGCAGCCAAATGCAGAGGTGTGTTCCTATTCTAGCATTTAGAGAAAGAGAAAAATCAGGAGGAAATGAGGAAGGGAGAGAGACAGTGAACAGGAAGAGGAGATAGAGGAATAAACAGTCCTACAGCCCCCTGATTGGTGTGACACACACACCTGGTCTTCCTCCATGGTGGCCATATTGTATGCCTCCTCCATCAACATCTGCAGCATCTCCACAGAGCCATGCTCTGCTGCCAAAGCAAACGCTCTGTGTCCAGACTGAGAGAGATTGGTGCGGGGGGGTAGGAGATGAAAAAAAAGGGTCAGCTTATTGAACTAATTCAGCCCAATCAATATTTGAAATGGATGCAATGGTTACTGATACTGTATGTCTATGTAGTTACCAGGTCCTCTTTGTCCAGCTCTTTCATCATCAGGTCGTAGATGATGAATGTCATTATGTCAGTGTGGTTGTTGATGGCAGCACAGTGCATGATGTTCATTCCCAGCTGAGAAGTGAGAATACAACTCACCATCTCCATACAGTGCCTTCGGAAAGTATTCAGACCCCTTGACTTTTTCCACATTTTGTTACGTTAAATAAATGTAAACAAATCCTCAGCTATCTACACATAATACCCCACAATGACAAAGCGAAACTGGTTCTTAGACATCTTTGAAAATGTATAAAAAATAAACTGTAATACCTTATTTACATACAGTTGAAGTCGGAAGTTTACATACACATTAGCCAAATACATTTAAACTATTTTTCCACAATTCCTGACATTTAATCCTAGTAAAAATTCCCTGTCTTAGGTCAGTTAGGATCACCACTTTATTTTAAGAATGTGAAATGTCAGAATAATAGTAATGATTTATTTCAGCTTTTATTTCTTTCATCACATTCCCAGTGGGTCAAAAGTTGACATACACTCAAATAGTATTTGGTATCAGTGCCTTTAAATTGTTTAACTTGGGTCAAACGTTTCAGGTAGCCTTCCACAAGCTTCCCACAATAATGTGAATTTTGGCCCATTCCTCCTGACAGAGCTGGTGTAACTGAGTCAGGTTTGTAGGCCTCCTTGCTCTCACACGTTTTTTCAATTCTGCCCACAAATGTTATATAGGATGGGTGATGGCCACTCCAATACCTTGACTTTGTTGTCTTTAAGCCATTTTGCCACAACTTTGGAAGTATGCTTGGGGTCATTGTCCATTTGGAAAACCCATTGGCGACCAAGCTTTAACTTCCTGACTGATGTCTTGAGATGTTGCTTAAATATATCCACATAATATTCCTCCTGCAGCAAAGCACCCCCACAACATGATGCTGCCACCCCCGTGCTTCACGGATGGGATGGTGTTCTTCGGCTTGCAAGCCTCCCCCTTTTTCCTCCAAACATAACGATGGCCAAACAGTTATATTTTTCTTTCATCAGACCAGAGGACATTTCTCCAAAAGTACAATCTTTGTACCCATGTGCAGTTGCAATCCGTAGTCTGGCTTTTTTATAGCTGGGTTGAAGCAGTGGCTTCTTCCTTGCTGAGCGGCCTTTCAGGTTGTCGATATAGGACTCGTTTTACTGTGGATATAGATACTTTCGCTTTGCACTTTTTTGTTTGTTTTTGATTTGCACTTTTCACAGCACAGTACGTTCATCTCTAGGAGACAGAACGCGTCTCCTTCCTGAGCGGTATGACGACTGCATGGTCCAATGGTGTTTATACTTGCGTACCATTGTTTGTACAGATGAATGTGGTACCTTCAGGTGTTTGGAAATTGCTCCCAAGGATGAACCAGACTTGTGGAGGTATTTTGATTTTCCCATGATGTCAAGCAAAGAGGCACTGGGTTTGAAGGTAGGCCTTGAAATACATCCACAGGTACACCTCCAATTGACCTATCAGAAGCTTCTAAAGCCATGACATCATTTTCTGGAATTTTCCAAGCTGTTTAAAGGCACAGTCAACTTAGTGTATGTAAATGTCTGACCCACTAGAATTGTGATAGTGAAATAATCTGTAAACAATTTTTTGAAAAGTTACTTGTGTCATGCACAAAGTATATGTCCTAACCGACTTGCCAAAACTATAGTTTTTTAACAAGAAATTTGTGGAGTAGTTGAAAAACGAGTTTTAATGACTCCAACCTAAGTGTATGTAAACTTCTGACTTCAACTAAGTATTCAGACTCTTTGCTATGAGATTTGAATTTGAGCTCAGGAACATCTTGTTTCCATTGATCATCCTTGATGTTTATACAACTTGATTGGCGTCCACCTGTGGTGAATTCAATTAATTGGACATGATTTGGAAAGGCACACACACCTGTCTGTATAAGGTCCCACAGTTAACAGTGCATGTCAGAGCAAAAACCAAGCCATGAGGTCAAAGGAATTGTCCGTAGAGCTCTGAGACAAGATTGTGTCGAGGTACAGATCTGGGGAAGGGTACAAAAAAATGTCTGCAGCATTGAAGGTCCCTAAGAACACAGTGGCCTCCATCATTCTTAAATGGAAGATGTTTGGAACCACCAAGACTCTTCATAGAACTGGCTTCCCGGCCAAACTGAGCAATCGGAGGAGAAGGGCCTTGGTCTGGGGGGTGTTTTTCAGCGGCAGGGACTAGGAGACTAGTCAGGATCGAGGCAAAGATGAACAGAGAAAAGTACAGAGAGATCCTTGATGAAAACCTGCTCCAGAGAGATCAGGACCTCAGAATGGGGCGAAGATTCACCTTCCAACAAGACCATGAGCAATGACCATGAGCACCCAGCCAAGACAACGCAGCAGTGGCTTTGGGACAGGTCTCTGAACGTCCTTGAGTGGCCCAGCCAAGAGCCCGGACTTGAACATCTCTGGAGCAGGTTTTCATCAAGGATCTCTCTGTACTTTTCTCTGGAGAGACCTGAAAATAGCTGTGCAGCGTCGCTCCCCATCCAACCTGACAGAGCTTGACAGGATCTGCAAAGAAAAATCGGAGAAACTCCCCAAATATAGGTGTGTCAACTTAAGCTTGTAGCGTCATACGCAAGAAGACTTGAGGCTGTAATTGCTGCCAAAGGTCCTTCAACAAAGTATTGACTAAAGGGTCTTAATACTTATGTAAAGGTGATATTATTTATATATATTTTTTATAAATTAGCAAATTTAAATAAAAGTTTTTGCTTTGTCATTGTGGGGTATTGTATGTACATACATTTTAGAATAAGGCTGTATCATAACAAAATGTGGAAAAAGTCAAAGGGTCTGAATACTTTCCAAAGGCACTGTACATGACAACTTGACATTTTGTATTCTCAAATGGTTATGGAGAAATTGTGTTGATGGTTGATTATTGTAATTGATATCCTAGATGGTTGAGATGTCAGAGAACAGCTTAGGTCTGACCAGCAGATCGAGGAAAGGGATTTCTGAGAAATTTGTGAATAGGAACAGAGGTTCCCTACCGCATTCTCAACCTTCTGATCAGCACCACCCTGCACAAGCAACTTCAGGATGGGCAGACTCCCAAACCAGGCAGCCAGGTGGATGGCTGTCACTCCATGCTGTGCGAGTATGTATGAAAGAGAGAAATAGTTTAATTTTGACAAACCATGGCCATTCTCTCCTGAGTTTGTTGAAGAGGAGAAGCTTTAAAAGACACCATCAGTAACACCGGAAAAGTGTTGTCTTCCTACCTTGTCCTCTTGATTGATGTTTGCTCTGCGCTGGAGAAGGACTTGGACGGCCTCTATGTTTTTTCCAGCAACTGCATAGTGCAGGGCAGTGCGATCATGCTAGGGTCAATGCATGGGACAAGTTATTCTAACAAGTGACACAGAACAGAGTACATGGTTCTAATAAAGAAGTAACAGAAATAGTACATGATAGTCTCCTGTAGTCCCACTAACTGCAGTGTGGAGACGATGTTCCTATGGATATGAGGACTGACTCACCAAGTTCTTTGCGTCAACCTTGACTGCCCTTCCCAGAATCTTCATGGTCTGTACATCATTTATCTTTGCTGCTTCAATGTACTCCTTCTCCAGCTCCAGCACTGCAAACACATAAGACTCACCAGGTGCTTCACAATAAGTAATACATCAATATGCATGTTTTTCTTTTGAGAACATGGGGGTGTGAAATTTCAGTTATTATGACTAGTATTAGGGTGGAATTGGTAAGCTGTGTGTGTGCGTGTGGCCAATACAAACACAGCTCTTTGCACACTGGATGTTCACATTCAGTCAAACCATTACCTATGACAGATACATGGTAACACACCTAAGGTTTTCCAACATGGATTCAACCATAAGGATGATCAGGGATTTGGTCAAGAGCATTATCATTTCTACAGTATATTATCATAACATAATCTTTGCAGTCATTATAATTAAGAGGATAAGGATATTCCTTGCTTGCTTTGGTCTACGAAAGAATATGTTAGCATTGAATGAATATTCACCAATGTTTCTCAACATTTAATACCATAATTACAAGAACTCAATTTCCGATCCTGTTAAAGAGGGCAGAAGTAAGGCTCTGTTGCCTCAGGCTATTATTCTTACTGTTAAATTTGACCGTGGGACAATTCCACTGTGACAGAGTGATGCTGAGACTCCAATTTTTCACTTTAACATGCATGTCAAACAAAAACCAGTGATTGAAAAGTTAAACAAACCCTACAACTATATGCAAAGACTACTTTTAACAATTTCCACTTAAACATTTTCAAAAACACTTTCACTTGAATAACAGTGCAGATGGCACAAACCCCCCCTTTTTTAACGTTCAGTGTTTACTCAAGTTATGTTGAATAAAACAAATCTAAACAGGGCTTAGGTGTTACCCATTTACATGCTCATGGGCACACGTTCACACACACATACCCGGTACTCACACATACCTGGTACTCACACATACCCGGTACTCACACATACCTGGTACTCACACATACCCGGTACTCACACATACCCGGTACTCACACATACCCGGTACTCACACATACCTGGTACTCACACATACCCGGTACTCACACATACCCGGTACTCACACATACCCGGTACTCACACATACCCGGTACTCACACATACCCGGTACTCACACATACCCGGTACTCACACATTTCTTCATTATTGTAACTGTTGGTCTCCTCGTTCTGTATGAAGTCAGTGAATCCCTTGACTGCTTTTTTTGTGGTTTTTGGCGTTTTAGGGTTCAGGTTCAGCTCCTTCATCAGCTGTGCCCCCATCCTCTCCTTCAAGGACATTCTCTCCATGGTGAATATCTGGTGACTTCTCCCTGTATCCTGGGCTGGATCCCAGTATGTCTCTGTTTAATACTTGTCTTTCAAAACAACCATGTAGCATTACTGAATGAATGCAGAAAGTCTGGTCAGGAACTGGATCTTTTTACTGAAGCAGATAGAGGTTCTTACTGCATAAGGAATACAAAGTGGTGTGGAAATGGAGCAGTGTATGTACATTACCAGGGCTGGAAGGCTGACCTCTGTTTACTCTGGAAGCCCACACCCTTCACAGAATCGCTTCTGGTCAAAGTGAGTGCATAAGAATACCTGCACTGCCTTATCTACACTCTAAGCCTGGAGTAGTGAGCTGTATGAGTGCAGATTTATGACTGACTCTAGTCATTCATGTGTATTTGACTATTGAGCTCCTGTACAGTGTACAGTTTACTATTATTATGAATCTAAGCTCCAATCAAAACTCCGAAAGTAGTTGAGGCCTTAGGTGTGTTTAAATGGATTTATACTGCACACATTAAATACTCATCAACATTGACACAGAGACTTTACAAAGTTTAACAAGGAGAATAATTGACTGCCAACACAGTTCATTCAGCAAATGTCAACATGGTGGTAACTTTGAGCAATATTCTTGTGGAAACATCTTAAATACTAAATGCACATTTAAATATAATCTAAAACAATTTAGATATTTAAGTTTTCTTATGCAAAACTATAATACACTGAACAAAAATATAAACTTAGAATTACATTACTTACATGGAACAATTTCAAAGATACCGTTCATATAAGGAAATCAGTCAATTTAAATAAATAAATTAGGCCCTAATCTATGGATTTCACATGACTGGGAATACAGATGTCACCAACAGATGCATAACTTTAAAAAAAAGTAGGGCATGGATCAGAAAATCAGTCAGTATGTGGTGTGACCACCATTTGCCTCATGCAGCACATAGAGTTGATCACGCTGTTGTCCCACTCCTCTTTAATGTTGCTCGATATTGGCGGGAACTGGAACACGCTGTCGTATACGTTGATCTAGAGCATCCCAAACATGCTCAATGGGTGACATATCTGAAGAGTATGCAGGCCATGAAGAACTGGGACATTTCCAGCTTCCAGAAATTGTGTACAGATCCATGCGACATGGGTCCGTGCATTATGGTGAAACATGAGGTGATGGCGGTGGATAAATGGCACAACAATGGGCCTCAGGATCTCGTCACGGTATCTCTGTGTGTTCAAATTGCCATCGATAAAATTCAATCGTGTTCATTATCCGTAGCTAATGCTTGCCCATACCATAACCCCACCGCCACCATGGGGCACTCCGTTCACAATGTTGACATCAGCAAACCGCTCGCCCACACGATGCCATACATGCCGTCTGCCCGGTACAGTTGAAACCATGATTAATCTGGGAAGAGCACACTTCTCCAGAGTGCCAGTGGCCATCGAAGATGAGCATTTTCCCCAAATGAAGTCGGTTACGATGCCGAACTACAGTCCGATCAAGACCCTAATGAAGACAATGAGCACGTAGATGAGCTACCCTGAGGCAGTTTGTGCAGAAATATTTTGGTTGTGCAAACCCACAGTTTAATCAGCTGTCCAGATGCCTGATCTCAGATGATCCCGCAGTTGAAGAAGCCAGATGTGGAGGTCCTGGGCTGGCATGGTTGCACCTGGTCTGCGGTTGTGAGGCACTGCCAAATTCTCTAAAACGACAGAGGCGGCTTATGGTAGAAAAATTTAAATTTAATTATCTGGCAACAGCTCTGGTGGACATTCCTGCGGTCAGCATGCCAATTGCACGCTCCCTCAAAACTTGAGATGTCAGTGGCATTGTGTGACAAAACGGCACATTTTAGAGTGCCCTTTGTTGCCCCCAGCACATGCGCACCTGTGTAATGATCATGCTATTTAACCAGCTTCTTGATATGCCACACTTATCAGGTGGATGGATTATTTTGGCAAAGGAGAAAGGCCCAGTAACAGGGATGTAAACAAATTTGTGTACAAAAGTTGAGAGAAATAAACTTTTTGTGCAGACCAACACTTTATATGCTGCATTTATATTTTTGTTCAGTGTTTAGTTATTCTAACCCCTATTCTTCACATCCATCGTGCACCTTCTTCTTTACATCTAAAATGGTGCAAAACACACACAGTCCCCTCATTTAGCCGCAGCTAGTGCATGATCAATTATAGCAGTACAATAAATTAATAAAGCAATTTATGACCATTATGACATTAAAGAATGAACAAAATACATAAAAACTAACATTATAGAAAGAAGAAAGTGCATCTTCAATTATTGAGTAAGCAATCCAAATGCCCAGCAATCCAAGAAGTACTAGGTAGGTAGGTATGGTTTCTAGTGAGGTCACCAGCACTCCATTCACCTGAGATCCAGGTAGCAGTCAGTCTTCATCACCGTCTGAGAATAACATGCCATCCTCTTGGTCTTCGTGTGTGTTGTCACCTAAAGAACTTGTCGATGGTGTTCCGAGTTGGGCCCAGGGCTTTGACCTTCTTAGATGGGGGTGGGGGAGATGAGCCTCTCCTGGAAAAGTAGCCAGAACGAAACACAGCACATTTTTTAATGGCGTCAGACCGAGGCTCTGCATCTGTCCTCGTGCTCCTAGACCTTAGTGCTGCTTTTGATACCATCAATCACCACATTATTTTGGAGAGATTGGAAACCCAAATTGGTCTACACAGACAAGTTCTGGCCTGGTTTAGATTTTATCTGTCGGAAAGATATCAGTTTGTCTCTGTGAATGTTTTGTCCTCTGACAAATCAACTGTAAATTTCGGTGTTCCTCAAGGTTCCGTTTTAGGACCACTATTGTTTTCACTATATATTTTACCTCTTGGGGATGTCAATCGAAAACAATGTTAACTTTCACTGCTATGCAGATGACACACAGCTGTACATTTCGATGAAACATGGTGAAGCCCCAAAATTGCCCTCACTGGAAGCCTGTTTCGCACATAAGGAAGTGGATGGCTGCAAACGTTCTACTTTTAAACTCAGACAAAACAGAGATGCTTGTTCTAGGTCCCAAGAAACAAAGATCTTCTGTTGAATCTGACAATTAATCCTGATGGTTGTACAGTCGTCTCAAATAAAACTGTGAAGGACCTCGGTGTTACTCTGGACCCTGATCTCTCTTTTGAAGAACATATTTTATTTTATTTTACCTTTATTTAACCAGGTAGGCAAGTTGAGAACAAGTTCTCATTTACAACTGCGACCTGGCAAGACCATTTCAAGGACAGCTTTTTTCCATCTACATAACATTGCAAAAATCAGAAATGTTCTGTCCAAAAAGGATGCAGAAAAATTAATCCATGCTTTTGTTACTTCTAGGTTAGACTACTGCAATGCTCTACTTTACGGCTACCCGGATAAAGCACTAAATAAACGTCAGTTAGTGCTAAATACGGCTGCTAGAATCCTGACTAGAACCCAACAATGTGATCATATTACTCCAGTGCTAGCCTCCCTACACTGGCTGCCTGTTAAGGCAAGGGCTGATTTCAAGGTTTTACTGCTAACCTACAAAGCATTACATGGGCTTGCTCCTACCCATCTTTCCGATTTGGTCCTGCCGTACATACCTACACGTACACTACGGTCACAAGGCGCAGGCCTCCTAATTGTCCCTAGAATTTCTAAGCAAACAGCTGGAGACAGGGCTTTCTCCTATAGAGCTCCATTTTTATGGAATGGTCTGCCTACCCATGTGAGAGACGCAGACTTGGTCTCATCCTTTAAGTCTTTATTGAAGACTCATCTCTTCAGTAGGTCCTATGATTGAGTGTAGTCTGGCCCAGGAGTGTGAAGGTGAATGGAAAGGCACTGGAGCAACGAACCACCCTTGTGGTCTCTGCCTGGCTGGGTCCCCCATCTCCACTGTGATTCTCTGCCTCTAACCCTATTACAGGGGCTGAGTCACTGGCTTACTGGTGCTCTTCCATGCCGTCCCTAGGAGGGGTGCGTGGGTTGAGTCACTGACGTGGTCTTCCTGTCTGGGTTGGCGCCCCCCCTTAGGTTGTGCCGTGGCGGAGATCTTTGTGGGCTATACTCGGTCTTGTCTCAGGATGGTAAGTTGGTGGTTGAAGATATCCCTCTAGTGGTGTGGGGGCTGTGCTTTGGAAAAGTAGGTGGGGTTATATCCTGCCTGTTTGGCCCTGTCTGGGGGTATCATCGGATGGGGCCACAGTGTCTCCTGACCCCTCCTGTCTCAGCCTCCAGTATTTATGCTGGAGTAGTTTGTGTGTTGGGGGGCTAGGGTCAGTCAGTTATTTCTGGAGTATTTCTCCTGTTTTATTCGGTGTCCTGTGTGAATTTAAGTATGCTCGCTCTAATTCTCTCTTTCTTTCTTTGGCATGATGACTCCTTGCTGTCCCCAGTCCACCTGGCCGTGCTGCTGCTCCAGTTTCAACTGTTTTGCCTGCGGCTAAGGAACCCTGACCTGTTCACCGGACGTGCTACCTGTCCCAGACCTGCTGTTTTCAACTCTCTAGAGACAGCAAGAGCGGTAGAGATACTCTCAATGATCGGCTATGAAAAGCCAACTGACATTTCCTCCTGAGGTGCTGACTTGCTGCACCCTCAACAACTATTGTGATTATTATTATTTGACCATGCTGGTCATTTATGAACATTTGAACATCTTGGCCATGTTCTGTTATAATCTCAACCCGGCACAGCCAGAAGAGGACTGGCCACCCCTCATGGCCTGGTTACTCTCGAGGTTTCTTCCTAGGTTTTGGCCTTTCTAGGGAGTTTTTCCTAGCCATTGTGCTTCTACAACTGCATTGCTTGCTGTTTGGGGTTTTAGGCTGGGTTTCTGTACAGCTCTGAGATATCAGCTGATGTAAAAAGGGCTATATAAATACATTTGATTTTACTGCACAATTCTCACTCTGTCTTCACCAGTATCTGAAACCTTCTTGTCAACTTCTGGTCAATGTTTTAATCTACCACGCAACATTTGTGTTTAATTAAGTCCATTGTGAATGTACTGACTTTCAAGTCAATTGACCAATTCAAACTAACACGATTAGTGTCAGTAACCATGGGTACATCTAAATCAATTATCTCGCTCCTCTCTGAGTGACACTTCAATCTCTGATATATACACCCTGAGTCAGAGATATGTCTAAGAAGTTGTAGGTAGTTTCACCTTTTGCTCTTGCCTTTCTGTGGCGCTCTCCGCAGGGGCTGCTCTCGCTCTGTGGGCGGGAAACAGGAAAAGACATTAGGAAAAAAAGAATGACAACTGTCTAGGTTCGACAAGCAATTTAGTAATTTGTGTTATTTTCAAAGCTATAAAGACTGCAACCTCACAGGCAAGTTAGTTAAGAGGAAACTGGAAGAGACTTTCTTTCCATTGTCAGGCTTGAATGGGTGAAGAAGTGATTTACCAGGGGCAGTGAGCAGGGCAGGGGAGGCCCCACAGTGTGAAATGAGACGTCTTCACTCTCTCAAAGGAAATCAATACACAGCCCCCACAATACCATGTCACTGAGACAGACAGACTGGCCTCACAGTGGCCAAACATTCTTCTAGTTTCACCCTTAGAACAGGTCAGTTTCACTCTTTCTTGGAAGAAAATATACTCAACCTCAAGTAAGTTCTTGGTCTATTTTAATGACCATTTGGTATTTTATTAGGATCCCCATTAGCTGTTGCAAAATCAGCAGCTACTCTTCCTGGGGTCCACACAAAACATGACATCATATAACACATTAATAGACAAGAACAGTTCAAGGACAGAACTACATGTTTCTGGGATGTGTTTTTCCTATTCATATTAATACACTTTAAATTTGGCCTTGTATAAGAACTACAAGACACATTCATGAACAATGTGCAACAACAGATCAGAACAGCCGTAGTTATAGTCCATACTGTCATTTGCAAAACAATATGTATTGAAAAGCTTAATATAAAGAATATTTGAAGATCAGCACTAAATCAGGTAGAGTAGTGTATACATTTTATGTTAATGTATTTGATCCAGATATCAGTTTTTGTTCTGTACCATTTACATTTTGTAAATAATGTTGGTGCTTTGTAGGACACATTTGAGTTGTCTTTCGGTTTCAAGCGTGAGTTATTTACAGAACTGAACAAATGGAGCTCCATTACGTGCAGTGCGTTCGGAGAATGTTCGGACCCCTTGGCTTTTTCCGCATTTTGTTGTGTTGCAGCCTTGTTCTAACATGGATTTAATTGTTTTGTCCCTCATCGATCTGCACATGGTGCCCCATGGTGACATGTAATGTGAGATCAATCATTAAATGAAACACTGACCTTTGTGGGCAGCAGGTGTTGCATTGTGGGTGGTGCAGTCCACAGATGCCAGTCCTTCAAGCTCATGTAAGACCTCCTGGTTTAGACAGAGGTCAACGTGTCGGTTAAAGAGGGTGAGGTTATCGGTGTCCTGTGTCACCTGACACACTGGGCAGGTGAGGGCGGGTTCTCTGGGGTCATGTGACTCAACCTTGGGCGTAGTCATTGGCCGAGGGCCACCTGGGGACAACGGACGAATACGAGGGTCACTTTGAGATGAACCCTTCAGGATGTTAGGGTCTGTAACTCTAGGTATAGACACACCTCCATTTGGACAAGTGTTAAGGCAGACAGGGTTCAGGCCCACAGCGTTTAGTGAAATATTAGTTGTACTAGTCTCATACAGAAGTAGTCCTTTATTATCACCTGCACTAGAGTCCAATCGAAGGCCCAATGAGTCCAACATGCACCTACTAAGTGGGTCCCTACCTTTCTCCATCAATCCCTCCTCCCTCCTCCTTTCCCCTTCAGCTATCTCTTTCTCAATCTCCCCTTCCCTCTCTTTCTCCACCTCCTCCTCACAGACACTGGAGCCTCTCTCTAGTTCTGTGTCTGTGTGAATGTTGTGCTCCATAGGAACCCCACTGAGACACTGGTCAACATGTCTGTTGAAGACTGTCAGGTCTGTGGTGTTCACCTCCCTGAAGCACACAGGGCAGGTCAGACTGTCTGTCCCTGGCTCTGTGGACCAGTACAATGAAGTAGACACATGTGCCTCTGTGCTGCTGGCTGTAGGTGCATGTGTCATGTTGTCAGGAGCTGTCAATGCACTCATCGTGAAGTGTGTCTCTGCTGATGTATTTGGATTCTTCTGAATGGGTGTCTGTGTCTGTTTGGGCTTGGTGGCTGATGAGGTTGGGCCCAGTCTGGTCTCTAAGACGTTCCACTTTCCATCCTCTGGTGGGTCCTCTCTCTCAGCTTGCAGCCGCAGCCTCTGGGCGCGAGCTTTTTGGAAGAAGGACTGCTGCTGCTCCCCAGTCCTCCCCACCTCCACTCCTCCCCAGCTGGGTACCCAGGGGTGATCCTCCTGCCCCTGGCTCTGCTGTACCAGGGAAGGGCAGGGAAAGGGCTGGGTCTGGCCTGGAGGCTTAGGTGGATGCTCTTTCACAGGCTTGTGGGAGGAGATCTGTGAGGGGCTACTGGAGTCAGCCCTGCCTTGCTGAAGGAATCCCACAATGCTCTTCTGCTGGGGTTTCTTGTCGTCAGCTCTGACAAAGCTGGAAACTCGAATGCCTGCAGACACGCAAGGGTTGATTTTAATTAAAGATAAGAATTAATAACAGAATCAGTAGAAGGTACTTCATATATTATTGATATATACAACAGACATTAAATGTGATATTAAGTATTTTTTTCCAGTGGTATACTCCATTTAAACCAGTGAGAGAAGGTAAATTAAGGTTACCCATGAGCCTCAGTCTCAGTGGCTGGGGGCTGACGTTGTCAATCTCAGTCTTCAGCAAGTCCTTAGCGACAGCAAAGAGCTCGTCACTCGTAGCAACGGCACACGGCAATGTCCACGCTCTGGTTTTCACCTCAAAGTTGACATTTTTAAGCTTCAACGTCACTGTCTTGCCCTGGAAGAAAACAAAGCAATGACATGGTGAATTACAGGATACATCTGGTTGAACCTGGGGATGGAGTCAAAGGACAAAACAGACATTGATTTGACTGATAGATTACACTAAGTGAAGAAGGGTCAAAGACATTTTCCTAAGAGCGCGATGATCATCCCCAAGCAGCCTATTCACCAGGCAGGCTGAGGATCACACTGGTCCCTGGTATTCTCCATAATTGCTCTCTATTTCCTCCAGCTATCAAAAGAACATTAGGGCTAAGCCAGGGGGTGATGGTCGTGCCAAGGCAGCTCTCTCTATCGATTGGAGGGAAACAGACGCTCTAGTAATTGTGTGAGATGCTTCTTAGAGACAGATTGATTCTGGGATCCAACACTGATATTGTGATGTTCTGTGACCCCAAAATACCCTCTCAATACCCTCTCTGAGGAAATATCCTTTCTGTTCAAGAACACTTTCCTGCTCCCTCTTCCTGATAAAATAATGTATATGTTGAAAGATAATGATTAAATAATTCCACTCTGAAACCATATAATTTATGAAATTGATTAGAATCATAAAACTATAATCTGATGTGTGTAGTTTTAGTCAGAATTAGAACAAGGACCTTTTGTTCCTTTTTAGTATGTAAGCAGGGTGCAAGTGGGAAACAAATGATAAGAGGAGCTATCGACAGACAAGCTGGACTACTGTGTTCCTTACAGGACATTGTCTCCACCCGTGGAGGGGAGAAACGGTTAGGCTTGCAGAAGATTATGAAACATGTTGCAGATTAAACAATGTATCTATGTAGTGGAAAAACACAGACTGTCTAAGCAAGGCGTAGCTTAAGATTTGAACTTGTTTGTGTGTGTTATAAAGTCTGGGTTTGCATTTTTGATGTTAGGACGTCCTCGTGAATAAACATTTTGACTATTGTAAGCTGAGAAATCTGTTTCATTTAAATCAGAATCTTACAAACTCTGGGTTGCAGACCGAGTAGATTAATTGATTTTTAAAAAATTGTTTGATTTCAAACACTTTTACTATGAATCCAAGTGAATTTGTGTTTAAGAAAATATACTCTAAGCGAGGTGGAGAAATGTGCTACACAACTTATACCATTACTAAAAGTGTACTGTAATGAACCAAGCTGTACTTTCAAACCACTCCTCGGGGACCCCCAGTCCTTCCATGTATTTTAACTATTCTACAGCTAGCACAACTGATTCAACTTGACAACTAATCATCAAGCCTCTGAAAAGGTGAAACAGGTGAGGTAGTTCAGGGCTACAACAAAATTGTGAAACGTCTGGAGGTCCCCGAGGAGAGGGTTGAAAACCACTGCTGTGGAGTACCCGGAGAGCCTCCTTCTGCAGGTCCTGAGCCAGGTCTTGACACAGCTGCCTGCACAGAGAGAACTGCTCCTCTAATGCAACCATCTCTCCAAATGTCCTGACAGAGAATGAAGGAGATAGAGAAACATGTTGGATGTGGGGAGAGTATTAGAGTATGTTCCATTATTTATCTATTGATTTCACACATACAGTAAGGTCCAAAAGTATTTGGACAGTGACATGTTTTGTAATTCTGTCTCTGAACTGGATATGTGCAATAAATAAACACATTTTAAATGAAACAATGACTGAGGTTAAAGTGCAGACGGCCAGCTTTAATTTGAGGGTATTTTCATCCATATCGGTAGCCTAGCAAGCCACCTGATCTCGCAAGCTTACATGAATGTTCACTGCACAGCGACAATCAGTCTGGTTATTATGAGGCGAATACATTGGGTGAACCGTTTAGAAATGACAGAACTTTTTGTACATAGTCCCCCCCCCCCCTGTTTTATAGCCTGGCAACTCACACCGAATTCTTCCGCTGGTCTGTCGTTCGCTACATACTTTAGTCTGAGAATGCCATCATTGAAGTCGATTGTGGCGACGAGGGGTGTTGCACAAAAAATTGTCAGCAATTAGATTGTCTCTAACGAATCATAGTATCAAAGCAAATGAGGAATTTTAAAACCACCACTTTATACGTGTGTTCTGGCTCAACCCATCGGTTTCTGGACTAATCAGACGGCCCCGAATGGGTTTGCATTCGGGGAAAGGTCGGGGAGGTACTCAGATCCAGACTCATTGTGGAGAAGAAACTAACGTCCGTAGGCGTGGCGTTGCATTTGGCTGGAGCAAGGAGTCTGGGTAGCCAGGCAACCCAAATTAACGTGCGTATTTAAGTAGTAAAAAGTTTAGCATTTGGTCACATATTCCTAGCACGCAATAACTACATCAAGCTTGTGACTCTACAAACTTGTTTGATGCATTTACAGTTTGTTTTGGTTGCGTCTCAGATTATTTTGTGCCAAATAGAAATGAATGGTTGATAAGGTTCTGATGAGTGAGAAAGTTACCCAACCAAAATGGCTAACCTCCCATTATTGGTAATGTTGAGAGGACTCAAACATTCTCACTCATAGTTATTCAAGACTCATGCATTATTATCCAGAATCATGGTAGCATCAATATTAATGGAGAAGTGTTCAGAAACAAGTACTCTATTCTTATTTAGAATAAAAGTGACTACAAAATGACAAATTATTTACAATTAATTTCTATTTGACACAAAATAATCTGAAACAACAAAAACAAACTGCAACAGCATCTGACAAGTTTTTAGAGTCACAAGCTTGATGTAATCATTACGTGCTAAGAATATGGAACAAAATACTAACCCGTTGACTACTTTAACACACATAAGTGAATTTGTCAAAATACTTTCAGTTCCCTAAAATGGGGAGACTATGTACAAAAAGTTATGTCAGTTCTAAACGGTTCAGCCAATATGGATATAATAACCTCAAATTAAAGTTGACCGTCTGCACTTTAAGGTTAACCTCATAGTCTCTGTCATTTCAAATCCTATGTGCTTGAGTACAGAGCCAAAACAACAACAAACTTGTCACTGTGAAAATACTTTGAGCTCACTGTATGTTGCCAGAAAAGAAAAACAACTACCTCTCTGTGCTCATGCTTTTTCTCTCCCCGTCCCTGTAAGTAAATAAAAAACAGACAGACTCAAGTCAGATGACTTGAACTCATTTGAAGGATTCATCTACTGTATAGTTGCCCCTTTCTGCCCTGCCCACCCCCTCTGCCTGCCCGGCCAGAACCTCTCGATGTGTGTGGAGCCCAAGCCTAGGGAGATTTCGAGGAAGTGGTGCCAGGCTGTCTCAGAGAACAGCAAGGCCAGCAGCGCCATCTCCTGGCCAAGATGGATACAGCTGGTGATACCTAGAGCTCCCAGCATCTTCTCTGTCACGTTCCCAATGCCTGATACCTGGCACACCAAAAGACCATCTTTTACTCATCTTTATTTGTAGGCCATCAGCTAGCAACATGGTCCATAAAAAATCTCCTTGAGTAAACATCCCTTAATAGGCTGTCTAGGTTTGGGGCTGAGGTGTATAGCAACCTACCTTCCGGACTGGCAGGTCCTGTATGAATACCATGACAGCCTGTCGGTTAGAGGGGAGTCTGTACTGGCCGTTGGGTTTGTTCTTATCACTACACACCTTGGCCAGCATCATGTTTGGGGCAATGCCTAGAAGAATGACCAATAAAAGACCCATGGCAAATGTGTTACAAGCTTGATGTGACTACATACAGAATAGGATGATGAAGTTAGACTAGGATAGTAACATATCAAATGTTCCCTGAGGTATTTTCACACAGCTATGTAACCCTCAGCTCTGTTCCAAAAGACATTTCATAGTGAATTTGGGTTCACGAGTGGCGCAGCGGTCTACGGCACTGCATCAAAGTGCTGGAGTCGTCATCACAGACCCTGGTTCGATACTGGGCTGTATCATAACCAGCTGTGATTGGGAGTCCCATAGGGAGGCGCCCAATTGGCCCCGTGTCGTCCGGTTTAGGGGAGGGTTTGGCCAGTGTAGGCCGTCATTGTAAATAAGAATTTGTTCTTAACTGACTTGCCTAGTTAAATAAAGGTTCAATTAAAATCTAAATAGGGTGCTATCTGGGACTCAGACAATGTGTCCTCTGAGGAAAACGAACACACAGCGTCTCGCTCACCTGCGCTGGCAGTAAGTGAGGTTTTCTGCTCGATGCGGAAGCGCATCTCTCTCACCGCCTCCTCGGCACAGGTCCCAAACACCATCACGTCTCCCCCAGCCCCGCCCCCAGGAGCATCCTGCAGAAAGGGGCAGGAGGAGGAGCTGGGGCTGTCCTCAAACAGGACAGGAGACAGACCCTCTACTGTCTCCTGTAGGCCATCACCCTGCTCCTCAACTAGAGAGAGAGAGAGGTGTGAGATGATTCACAGCTGTGTGTCCATGTCTCTTCTCTTCTGCCCCCCTTGTCACTCGTTATACTTGACAGGTGGCAAAAGTGAACTAGATAAGAGAAAGCGAGAGGGACTACACATACATAGTTCCAATCCCTTCTAATTTACTTTCTGTCAGGCAGAAAATGAAGGAAGAATTAGATGAGGCTTATGCTATTAAGCTCTTAATAACCCTCTTTACTTTTGTTATATCTACCATAGAACATGTATCTGCCTTTATATCGCAATCGAACTACTTAAAATGGACTCTCAAAGTTGTCTTACAAATGACAACTTTATCACAGTATGTAAACTATAACTGTAAAATGGGTTTAAAAAAGGAATCCAACAGTGTAACAAATGAACATGACACATTTATTACACAGTAATCCACTGTATTTAGACACCGACTCCTGACCTGGCACTGACACGGATGTAGCTGTCCCAGTGTCGTTGGTCCGGAGACGGTGGGTACGCAGGGCCTCTGGCCAGACCCTCCTCTGCTCCAGGTGCTCACTGATGTCCAGGTAGGCCTCGTCCAGACTCATGGGAAGGAAGTGAGGGTCATAGTCTGCAAAGATCTCTTGGACCTAGCAGAGAAATAGGATGATTAGTGACCCATATGTCTGTTTAGGGAGGATATTTATACATATATTAAAAGCCTCACTGGCCACTGAAACACTGTGTGTGTCAGATCCTTACTTCAGCGCTCACTGCTCTGTATTTGTCAAAGTTGGTTGGAACAATAACCAGGTTTGGGCAGAGCTTCTTCGCGATGAAGCCAGGCATGGCGGCACGGACCCCAAACTTCCTTGCATGGTAGTTGGAAGTTGTCTGAGGAGAGTGGATAAAACATAGACAAGTTGTAGACACAACCTGGGGCTCAATACGAGGTAATTGTTGTAGTGCAATAATGGGCCATCTTTCAGATTCAGTTAGAACACCATAAACTAGTTCATACATGAAAGAGAACCAGTGTGAGAAAGATCGCCAGATATGAACCTCCCTCTGGGTAGCGAAGTCAACAGGCTTGGCTTTCTTATTTTGACATCACATAACTAGACATTTGGTATCACAAACTATATAATAATAATAATAATATATAATTATATATTATTTTGCTTGTCTCCATAGTCTTGCGTGGCCAGCCTTCCAAATCCTGTCTCGCTCATGAGAAGCCTGTGCTTATACACTACATGGCCAAAAGTATGTTGACACCTGCTCGTCAAACATCTCCTTCCAATATCATGGGCATTAATATAGAGTTGGTCCCCCCCTTCGCTGCTATAACTCTTCTGGGAAGGCATTCCACTAGATGTTGGAACATTGCTGCGGGGACTTGCTTACATTCAGCTACAAGATAATTAGTGAAGTCGGCACTGATGTCAGCGTTCCAATTCATCTCCAAGGTGTTCGATGGGGTAGAGGTCAAAGCTCTGTGCAGGAAAGTCAGGTTCTTCCACACTGATCTCAACAAAGCATTTCTGTATGGACCTCACTTTGTGCATGGGGGCATTGTAATGCTGATACAGGAAAGGGCCTTCCCCAAACTGTTGCCAGAAAGTTGGAAGCGCAGAATCGTCTAGAATGTCACTGTATGCTGTAGAGTTAACATTTTCCTTCACTGGAGCTTAGCACAAACCATGAACAGCCCCAGATCATTATTCCTCCTCCACCAAACTCTACAGTTGGCACTATGCATTGGGGCAGGTAACGTTCACCTGGCATCAGCCAAACCCAGATTCGTCTGTCGGACTGCCAGATGGTGAAGCGTGATTCATCACTCCAGAGAGTCCAATGGCGGCGAGCTTCACACCACTCTAGCCGACACTTGGCATTGTGCATGGTGATATTAGGCTTGTGTGTGGCTACTCGGCCAGGGAAACCCATTTCATTAAGCTCCCGACGTCCAGTTATTGTGCTGACGTTGCTTCCTTGAGGCAGTTTGGAACTCGGTAGTGAGAGTTACAATTGAGGACAGACGATTTTTACACGCTATGCGCTTCAGCACTCAGCACTCACCGCTCCCGTTCTGTGAGCTTGTGTGGCCTACCACTTCACGGCTGAGCCGTTGTTGCTCCTAGACGTTTCCACTTCACAATAACAGCACTTACAGTTGACCGGGGCAGCTCTAGCAGGGCAGAAATTTTACGAACAGACTTGTTGGAAAGGTGGCATCCTATGACAGTGCCACATTGAAGGTCGCTGAGCTCTCCAGTAAGGCCATTCTACTGCAAATGTTTTCTGTGCTCAATTTTATACACCTGTCAGCAACGGGTGTGGCTAAAATAGCCAAATCCACTAATTTGAAGGGGTGTCCACATACTAATGTATATATAGTGTACATGAGGTAAGAAAACATGTAATGAAACGTCTCAATAGTGCCATGTTGAAAGTTGAAAGTCACTTCAGTACGGGCCATTCTACTCCCAATGTTTGTCTATGGAGAATGCATGGCTGTGTGCTTGATTTTGTACACTTGTCAGCAACATGTGGCTGAAATGGCCAAATTCCCTAATAGGAAGAGGTGTCCACATACACTACATGGCCTAAAGTATGTTGCTAGCAAATTAACAGTCCTGTATAGAATCTCACCAGCATGCTCATAGAGCCCACGGCCATGGGTTTGTCCTTCAGGTCAGGACAGTCTCTCGTCTCCACCGCAGCGTAGAAGGCATCCATATCCACGTGCACAATAACACGGCTCAAGTCACGAACCCTCTCCAGGTCAAAGGTCATATTTTCCACCTACAACAAGACGTTCAGAGGCGACAGAACTTCAATCAAATTATAACACCTAAATATATGGGGGCGGCAGGTAGCCTAGTGATTAGAGCATTGGACTAGTAACCGAAAGGTTACAAGATCGAATCCCCGAGCTGACAAGTTAAAAATCTGTCGTTCTGCCCCTGAACAAGGCAGTTAACCCACTGTTCCAAGGCAGTCATTGAAAATAAGAATTTGTTCTTAACTGACTTGCCTAGATAAATAAATGTAAAATAAAATATACTGTAGAAGCTATAAACTTACTGTATCTGTGTGTCAGAGGCCGCATAATGTGTGTGTGTTTTTTAAATTTTATTTAACTCGGAAAGTCAGTTTACAATGATGGCCTACCTCGGCCAAACCCTAACGACGCTGGGCCAATTGTGCGTCGCCCTATGGGACTCTCAATCACAGCCGGTTGTGATACAGCCTGGAATCAAACCAGGGTCTACAGTGACGCCTCTAGCACTGAGATGCAGTGCCTTAGACCGCTGCACCACTCGGGAGCCCGCGTGTGTATAGAGCCCACCTACACCGTACCTGTGTTTGTGCTTTGCTCAACTGTTGCTCAGTGATGTGTGCTTTCTGCAGCATCATCCTCTCAATGCGCTGGTTCACCTGCTGTTCCTTTTTCATCTCGTTCTCATAGAACCTGGAGCCCTGTAGGAGAGGAAGGTAAACACAGAGGCTGATGACCTCCAGTAACTGGCCATGTTACACTGTGAGAAGAGAACACACTGGGCCTCAACAAGTGGGTTTGTCTGTTCCTGTGCCATTACATTACAGTAAGGTAGATAACTAGGGTATTAACTCAGAGTCTAGGCGAGTGTTAGTTTGGGTGTTTGGATACAGACAGAAGTTCTCAACATGGTACCTTGGAGAACTTCATGATGATCTTGTTTATCTTGTCCCTGTCAAGGCCCTCCATTCCAGCCTTGTTGTCGTTGAGGGCCATTCTGGAGAGGAAGCCCTCCCCACTGGAGGAGGTCCCCCCAGTCTCCATCCTTCACCTCAAGTGAGACCCTGCATTTAATACATAAAGTTAACGTTAGAACAAGCAAGAATAATTATGGTAACTAAGTTAACAAACTAGCTACCACAATATGTACCAAAAGTTGGTAAAAAATATTATAAACAGCTAGTAACGTTTGAAGCAAGTTTCCAACTATCAATGACAAAAAAAAAAAAATATTTTGTTTGTGTACTGGCCGAATTTGGCGCCGTTATAAGTCTCTTCTTTGCCGATGCATCTTGTCTTCGGTCTTCACTCCTGAGTTTTGAATTTGCTTCCGCATGCTAGCCACGTCATTATGGGGCAGGACCGGAGGTGCGGTCAGAGAGGAAGAGGTAAAAAGAGAGGCCCAACTCGGCGGAAAATCTGTCTCCCTCCAGCAGGTGGCGTTTTAAAAAAAATTGCACACCAAGCAAGGAGTTTTTGTATGTAGATCAATGAGTTTAGAATTTGGTAAAACATCAAATGAATGGCCTATTTTCTACGTGAGCTTTATTTGATTGAATATAATTTTCGTAATGCTTAATTTGTTACGAGTGGACTGATATAAAAGGAACAATATAAATATAAGGACACATGACATCCCCGCAAAACACCTGATATCAGAGTTGTCTCAAGATGGCTATGTATATTCATGACATGAGGCTAGTAGCATAGCATCTCTCCATTGAATACAGCACAGGTAGCTGCTGAGGGAGAAAAGCTCAAATGGAACGGAGCAAATGGAATTGCATCAAACACCTGGAAACCATGTGTTTGATGTATTTGTTACCATTTCATCTACTCCGCTCATCATTACAACGAGACCGATCTCCCTAATTAAGGTGACACCAACCTCCTGTGGAATACAGGTGGTTGAATTCAACAACCCTCATCAACTATTAAACATTTTTGGAAAATAATTGGATCCACAAATCCAAAGAAAGGATAGACGGGAGCTAGACAGCCTATTCCAATTGTTAGGGCGAAGAGACAAGTATCTTGTCTGTATAGAGAGGCCAATTGATGAAGAAGAAGAAGAACCTGGGAGCATGGATTTTGTGGGGACGGTTGAGTGGAAAAAGGCTCCAGAGACAAGCGGGAACCACAGGAACTTCTGTTATGAGTGTGGGGACCTACTGCCTCTACCTAAGCTGCAGGAGACAGTCTTCTGTTTCAGCTGTGAGGAAGGAAAGAGGAAAAGGAGGAAGAAGGCATCGAAGAGAATGACGAAAGCAGAGGTTGAGGTTGAATTTGATGAAGATGACAATAGAAAGGGAGATGGGGAGGCGAAGAAGACTGGTGGCAAGTACAAGCAGAGCAAGGAGTATGCCATGTCAAGTGCTGGAGGTGAAATAGAAATGAGTGAGAGCGAGTTAAGTGGAGTGGAAGCTGTGGTGAAGAGCTCAGAGCCCGAGCCTTTCATCAATGGACATGATAAAGAACAATCTCATCCAGTAGGAGTGACATTTTTTGAGAAAGTGAATCCTTGCCTTTTAGCAGATCCATTTGTGGTTTCAGGGTGGGTGGTAAAGGAGTTTGGTGCAGCTGAGTCATTGAAGGTAACACGTGATATTTGTGTATGTTTCTTCTGCCCAGAGGGAGCGAGATCGGTTTATTGCTTTGCTCTTAGGAATAGGGCGCCATTGAAAGGAGTGATTACTGGGGTAGCGGTGAAGGTGGACCAGCTGAAGGGGAAGATTCCCGGTGTTTGTGATGCTCGTCGTTTGATGCGATGCAGACTGGGTGGCATGACTGGTGAGAGTCATTGCCTGTTCTTCTGAGTTTTGATGTTGAGTCTTTGCCCGATAAAAGAATGTTATAATATTTCAGTTATCCCGTACAAGGTTTTGTGCTGAACCCATTACGTTGTTACAGGTGTCAAGTTTATGGGCATGTGGCAGCAATGTGTATGGGGGAGTGGCAGCAGTGTGTGAGAAGTGTGCAGAAGGGCATGAGACAAAAGGAATGTGCAGTAGAGGTGGCCATGGTGCTGGGGATCAGAAAGAAGCGTATGTGTTAATTGTAGAGGTGGCCATGGTGCTGGGGATCAGAAAGAAGCGTATGTGTCAATTGTAGAGGTGGCCATTGTGCTGGGGATCAGAAAGAAGTGTTGAGAGAGAGGCAGGTTGAGGTTACCAGGGTTAGAGTAGTGCAGAGGGTGTCATATGTTGACACACTGAAAAAAGTAGAGGAAGATGGGTCAGGGTGAGGGATCCTGATATGATTAACATTCATAGCTATGGTTATCAACTGTACAGCAGAGATGGAACGTAGGTCACAGAAATTAGATGTTGTGGTGGCAGAGAAGTTTTTGGGGGTACCATATTTGACTTCAGAAGAGTTACAGGGTGTGTTGGGTGGCGGTGTCCTGTTGGCCTGGGGAAAAGAGCCAGATGGGTTTAAATAATGAAATAGGGTTGTGGGTTTTAATGAGTATAAGGTTAAGGTTGGGTAATTGTTGGTATATTTTTTTCTCCATTTTGTTTTGTGGATCAAAGTATAAGGGATTTATATCCCGGTCAAGTTGTTGGTGGTAATGCATCGTGATTTGTATGCCAACCGCTGTTAAACCTCACTGAAGAAGAAGATGCAGGAATGCCCAACATCCAGGAACGCCCCGAATTGCAGCCGCAATTGCAACCTTCTCTACAGCGCTGATAAACAAAACCTTGACAATACATGTCCATCTACATAAACTTTAACAGGTGAGCCAGTGTTGTTGATGCATTAATATGATCTCTCTATGTAACGTGATTAATTTATTCAAACAATGAAATATCACATCGTAGCAAGTGATTTTGATATAGAGATCATATATTTTGCGCAGTTTCTGCATAGCGGCGATGATACCGAACAACCACAGGCGTAGGCAAACAGGTTTGGGTCGTCCTGTTCATGACAGCGCACTACAGATTCGCGGGGAGGCTAGCTATCGTACTGTTAGTTCTCGGAGTCTGAGGGCGTCTCTGAAAGGATTTACCATGTGTATTTGATCGTAGAGGATATGGCGCATTTAAACAGAAGGACTATTTTGACTGCTGCGTTTTGACTGGATTGCTAGCCAGCTAACTAGCTTTAGCTAAATGCATTGTATTTGCTTCTAGCTAACTTGAGATAGCAAACGTTACGTCGTGTTGCTATCGAAACACATAGCCCGCAAGAAGTTGTGGATTTAACGCTACGTTAGTTAACCATGCAATTATTGCATGCCAATCAGGAGTGGCTTGCTTAGTTATACTGTCTCATGTTTTTCTACAACGTTTGCCCTCTAACCGATTTGGCAACACTCGCTAGGCCAAGTCTTATCAATTTGTGTATTTTAATTTGCACGTGGTAAACGCTATCCTCTAGGTAACTACCAACAACTTGGTTGTTAAATGTCGGAGAATAGTTCGAACTCGTCGGGCTCAGATGAAGATGTGGATCCCGAATCTGGGCAGCCTGTTGAACTCGGTGGCGTCCTAAGCAAGGTAAGACAAACAATGTATCTTTATTCAGGACTTGATCCTCTAAAAAACACTGCTACAACTACAATAACTAAATACCTGCTAGCTTTTATTCAAAGTTTGATGTGCCCATTGTACACTTCCCTATGGTGTACAATGGTTGGGTCAAATTGATCAAAACATTGTCAATCTAAATTACTATCAGCCAATAGGTACAACAAACAAATGGCCGCTGTTACTAATAACAAGCTGCCTGGGCCAAATTGCAATCAGGGATTGACATTAAAGTCTGAAAGGCACTTGCCCAGTATTTATTTTTTTGGTTGCTCGAGGATTCTGATCAGTTGACCAAACATGTAAATGAGCTATTTATACACAAAGTGCAATATATCGCCTGCCTTTCATCTACACATGGGGAGGAATCAGAAATATTCGTTTTAGGCTACTGGAATTCTTTGCAGATTGTTTGTTATTTTATTTGATCACATGCCCAATGGGACAACATCAAAGCAGGCTCCACTGCTCAGTTCACTTGCCTCAAGCAATAGGGTGACCTTTAATGTCAATCCCTGGCCATTAATAGCATCCTTTTGTGGGACATGCAACACCCACTTCTCTTTCAATTAACCAGGAAATGAATTTAACCAATCATTGTCTTCTATAGTGATTGTGTGAAACTAAATATATGACCCCTGTCCTACTGTAAGTACACCGCTAGTAGAGTTGTAGGCTTGACTATCTGCTCTTATGTTTTGTTGACAGTGGACCAACTACATTCACGGATGGCAGGACCGGTGGGTAGTGTTGAAGAACAACACTCTGAGCTACTATAAATCAGAGGATGAGCGGGAGTACGGCTGCAGGGGCTCTCTGTGTCTCAGCAAAGCTATCATCACTGTAAGTAAGAGGAAATGTTAATTTCCTCTCAGAAAGCAGCATTATGGCACATTTTGGCAAAAATGTTTGTTCAGACACTGAAATGGTGGAAGTGAAATGACAAGGGCATACTGACACTACAAGAAGCACCAGTTGTAAACACATATACATTGTTCTTTAGGCATCTGAAATCCTGATTCTGTATTGTAATCTCTGGCCACATACTGTTATCCTTTGTGTGGTATGCTTCTGTTTCTAGCCAGTTGACACTTTATTCTCCTCAGGCAGGCCTCCTGTTGGTTAGATAAACTGAAATCCAACTCCCTGGTTAAACATATTTTCTTTCTGAAATACCATGGTTCACTACAGAGGCCAAACAAATGGTGTTACTGCTATTTGTGCAATAGGATTAAATGACTGAAATCAGATTAAAACCATAATATGGGTTGTTGTAACTTTCCTTAGGTCCAATGCAGCTGTTTTTATCTCAATATTAAATATAATTTCTGGGTAACAACTAAGTAACAATTAAATACCTTACTGTGATTGTTTTCAATTAAATGGTCAAAAATAAACAAAAATAGCTTCTTAGCAAAGAGCAATTTCTCAATGAAGGGTTTTGTTAGGGCTCTCTGGGAGAGGTCTGAGTTAGGAGGGGAAAATTACAAATTAGCTGTTATTGGCAGAGAGGTGTGGAACTCTTTCTCATTGGTCTATTAACTAATTTACCACCTGGTAATGTCACCAGGCAGGCAAAAAATCCGTCTCACTAAAACAGGCTGAAATTTCAGGCAGTTGTTTCTAACAGCTCTTACACTAAGGGAAGGGGAAAGGAGAATAACTAGTCAGTTGTACAACTGAACGCATTCAACTGAAATGTGTCTATCGCATTTAACCAAACCCCTCTGAATCAGAGAGGTGCTGCCTTAATCAACATCCATGTCATCTGCTCCCAGGGAACAGTGGGTTAACTGCCTTGCATGGGCAGAATGACAGATTTTTACCTTGTCAACTCAGGAATTAGTTCCAGCAACCTTTCGGTTACTGGCCCAACGCTCCTACCTGCCAGGCTACCTAAAGGACATTATCATAATTTACACAGTATTATTCCAACCTGATAGTGTGGATATATACAGTACCAGTCAAAAGTTTGGACACACCTACTCATTCAGGGGTTTTTCTTTATTTTTACTATTTTATACATTATAGAATAATAATGAAGACATCAGCTATGAAATAACACATGGAATCATGTAGTAACCAGAAAAGTGTTAAACAAATCTAAATATATTTTATATTCTTCAAATTGCCACCCTTTGCCTTGATGGCAGCTTTGCACACTCTTGGCGTTCTCTCAACCAGCTTCATGAGGTAGTCACCAGGAATGCATTTCAATTAACATGTGTGCCTTGTTAATTTGTGTAATTTCTTTCCTTAATGTGTTTGAGCCAATCAGTTGTGTTGTGACAAGTTAGGGGTGGTATACAGAAGATAGCCCTATTTGGTAAAAGACAAAGTCCATATTATGGCAAGAACAGCTCAAATAAGCAAAGCGAAATGACAGTCCATCATTACTTTAAGACATGAAGGTCAGTCAATGTGGAAAATTTCAAGAACTTTGAACGTTTCTTCAAATGCAGTCGCAAAATCCATCAAGCACTTTGGTGAAACTAGCTCCCATGAGTCCCACAGGAAAGGAAGACCCAGAGTTCCCTCTGCTGCAGAGGATAAGTTATAGAGTTGTCAGCCTCAGAAATTGCAGCCCAAATAAATGCTTCACAGAGTCCAAGTAACAGACGCATCTCAACAACAACTGTTCAGAGGAGACTGTGTGAATCAGGCCTTCATGGTCAAATTGCTGCAAAGAAACCACTGATAAAGGACACTAATAAGAAGAGACTTGCTTGGGCCAAGAAACATGAGCAATGGACATTAGACCGGTGGAAATCTATCCTTTGGTCTGATGAGTCCAAATTTTTGGTTCCAACTGCCGTGTCTTTGTGAGACGCAGAGAAGGCTAACTGAGGATCTCTGCATGTGAGGTTCCCACCGTGAAGAATGGAGGAGGAGGTGGTGTTATGGTGTGGGGATGCTTTGCTGGTGATGCTGTCATTTATTGAGAATTGAAGGCACACTTAATCAGCATGGCTACAACAGCATTCTGCAGCGCTACGCCATCCCATCTGGTTTGCGCTTAGTGTGACTGTCATTTGTTTTTCAACAGGACAATGACCAAGAAGGAGAGTGATGGTGCTACATCATGACCTGGCCTCTACAATCACCCGACCTCAACCTAATTGAGATGGTTTGGGATGAGTTGGACCGCAGAGTGAAGGAAAAGCAGCCAAGAAGTGCTCAGCATATGTGGGAACTCCTTCAAGACTTTTGGAAAAGCATTCCTCATGAAGCTGGTTGAGAGAATGCCAAGAGTGTGCAAAGCTGTCATCAAGGCAAAGGGTGGCTACTTTGAAGAATCTCTAAAATATATTTTGATTTAACACTTTTTGGTTACTACATGATTTCATAGTTTTGATGTCTTCACTATTATTCTACAATGTAGAAAATAGTACAAAGAAGGAAAAACCCTTGTAGGTGTGTCAAAATGTTTAACTGGTACTGTATAACACAGGATTTTTTTTTTTTACTGTATTGGGCATTTAGGTGAAAGGTGTCTTTGTGCTTCTAAGAGAGCATTAGAAAAAAGGAACTATGTAAAGCAACAGACAAGGTTTTAACTACTAGCACCACACCTACACAGTCAGTGGCACTCAGTCTGTTTTATAATGAAGGCAAAAACAAGACTCAAAGACGCAACCTCTCTCTGCCATCTTTCCAAATATCCCTGAGCTGTCTGTCGACAGACTCTTCTATCTGTGTTGTGTGAGGTCTTAGGAATGCAGAAACTAGCCATTGGCAGTGTTTGGAAAGCTACTCTGAAAATAGTTTACCAAGATACCAGTTACTTAACATTGGAAGAAGGTAAGCTACACTAAAGCTACCCGTACGAGTAATATAAAAACAGCAGAAAAAGAAATGTCCCTTTTTCAGGACCCTGTCTTTCAAAGATAATTTGTAAAAATCCAAATAACTTCACAGCTCATCATTGTAAAGGGTTTAAACGCTGTTTCCCATGCTTGTTCAATGAACCATAAACAATTAACGACTGTTCCACAGGTGCATGTTCATTAAGACACTAACAGCTTACAGACGGTAGGCAATTAAGGTCACAGTTATGAAAACTTAGGACGCTAAAGAGGCCTTTCTACAGACTCTGAAAAACACCAAAAGAAAGATGCCCAGGGTCCCTGCGCATCTGCGTGAAAGTGACTTAGGCATGCAGCAAGGAGGCACGAGGACTGCAGATGTGGCAAGGGCAATAAATTGCAGTGTCCGTACTGTGAGATGCCTAAGACACCGCTACAGGGAGACAGGAAGGACAGATGATCATCCTTGCAGTGGCAGATGACGTGTAACAACACCTGCACAGGATCAGTACATCTGAACATCACACCTGCGGGACAGGTACAGGAAGGCAACAACAACTGCCTGAGTTACACCAGGAACGCACAAGGTCTTCACCAGACATCACCGGCAACAACGTCGCCTATGGGCACAAACCCACCGTCGCTGGACCAGACAGGACTGGCAAAAAGTGCTCTTCACTGACGAGTCGCGGTTTTGTCTCACCAGGGGTGATGGTCGGATTTAAGTTTATCGTCGAAGGAATGAACGTTACACCGAGGCCTGTACTCTGGAGCGGGATCAATTTTGAGGTGGAGGGTCCGTCATGGTCTGGGGCGGTGTGTCACAGCATCATCAGACTGAGCTTGTTGTCATTGCAGGTAATCTTAACGCTGTGCGTTACAGGGAAGACCTCCCTCATGTGGTACCCTTCCTGCAGGCTCATCGTGACATGACCCTCCAGCATGACAATGCCACCATACTGCTCGTTCTGTGCGTGATTTCCTGCAGGACATGGATATCAGTGTTCTGCCATGGCCATGGAAGAGCCCAGATCTCAATCCCATTGATCACGTTTGGGACTTGTTGAATCCCCCCCCCCCCCCCCCCCCCCAGAAATGTCTGGGAACTTGCAGGTGCCTTGGTGGAAGAGTGGGGTAACATCCCACAGCAAGAACTGGCAAGTCCTGGCGTGAAAGTGCCTTAGGCATGCTGCAAGGAGGCTTGAGGGCTGCAGATGTGGCAAGGGCAATAAATTGCAGTGTCCGCACTGTGAGATGCCTAAGACACCGCTACAGGGAGACAGGAAGGACAGATGACCACCCCCCCCCCCACACCTTTTGTTCAGGGACACATTATTCCACTTCTGTTAGTCACATGTCTGTGGAACTTGTTCAGTTTGTCTCAGTTGTTGAATCTTGTTCTGTTCATACAAATATTTACATATGTTAAGTTTGATAAAAAATTTACGCAGTTGACAGTGAGAAGACATTTCTTTTTTTGCTGAGTTTAGTTTACATAAAGTAAATTTGAAAATGTAGTTCACTACATCATGATTATTTATCCCGAAATAGCTAGATCTAAATCTGAAATATCATAGACCTCAAATTGCAAGAACAGATCACACTGGAGTTAAGTGTCAACAGAAAGTTTGTGTTTAATAGGCTAAAATAATGTTTCAAGTGAGAATTAGGAAGGTCTCATGCCATTTCCTACTTTACTCATATTTTGTTTTTACCAAAAAAGTAATGTAGGTTCAGTAGTTAGATACATGGTAAATAGTAATTAACTACAAAAAACACTACCAAGATCTGAACTTAGTTCAACTAGCACCAAGCTACTGCAAAATGTAGTTAAATTATTAGTTGAACTACATGTAGTTCACTACTCTCCAACACTGGCCATCGGTTAATGTCTTGCTCAATAGAGGCCAGCTTCACTGTTAGGATGTACACCATACTCACTGTAGGTACAGTATTTGTGCAGAAAATGCAAGTCAGATAATTCCAGATAATTCCGCCTCAGGCTATGGCTAGACTCGGTACAGTACACTCACTGTAGGTACAGTATTTGTGCAGAAAATGCAAGTCAGATAATTCCGCCTCAGGCTATGGCTCAACCTCATGCTGTGTCACAACACCGCAGGCTACTGTTTACGCATCGCTCTCAGTATCTGCTGCATTTGTTCAGTATCCTGTGCTTCTTTCAAGAGGGATGGAAATCATACACTGCTCTTTTCATGCAGTATGTGTGTGTTTGTCAGAGATGTATTAGGTTTTGTATTCTCTGTTACGTTTATTTTCACGTACAAGGTAAAATATCTTCACATTAGAGTTGATAATTTTATTTTTATTTTACCTTTTATTTAACTAGGCAAGTCAGTTAAGAACAAATTCTTATTTACAAAGACGGCCTAGGAACAGTGGGTTAACTGCCTGTTCAGGGGCAGAACGACAGATTTGTACCTTGTCAGCTCGGGGGTTTGAACTTGCAATATTCCGGTTACTAGTCCAACGCTCTAACCACTAGGCTACCCTGCCGCCCCCTAATGATCGTAATACTGGTACTAACTACTAGTGATGCACCGATATGACATTTTTGGCCGATACCGATATTTTCCTTGCCCCCAAAAAAAACAACTGATAATCGATTATTTAATATTTTAGCGTCCTTTTTAAGCATTCTAGCACATGTAAATAGGTAACACACACACATGGATGCAGCGGTCTAAGGTACTACATCTCAGTGCAAGAGGCGTCACTACAGTCCCTGGTTCGAATCCAGGCTGTATCACATCTGGCCGTGATTGGGAGTCCCATAGGGAGTCGCACAATTGGCCCAGCAGCGTCCGGGCCGTCATTGTAAATAAGAATTTGTTCTTAACTGACTTGCCTAGATAAATAAAGGTTACACACACACACTACACTGACTGAAAAGTAATTTTGTTGGCATTTCCATATGTCCCCATTACCAGTAAAACATCATCAAAACCTTTTTCTTTCACTTGCTGTGCTGTTTCGTTGTTCAGTTGTTTCATTCTCAACCAGGATTTCTATGGAACGCCGTTTGGGTTTTTGCGTGTCAAAAAAGATACTTGACGTGTCAAAAACGACAATCTGTTTCAGTAGCTATATAGTTAGCTAGCTAACTTTATAGCTGGGTGTCATCTAAAATAACCTATTTATGGTCGGACCCATCTGTGAAGCTAGCCACAATAAGGATTAGCCACAATAGTGGACTTTGCGGTTAGCCTTCAAAATAAAAGTTTAGCATAATTCTACTATTTGTTCATTTGTCAATGACAGTTTTTTATTTTAAAGGCGAACCGTAAATTCCACTAGTGCCTAATCCTTACTGTGGCTAGCTTCACAACACGGTCGAGCATCACTAGCCAGATGAAGCTAGCTGGCTGCTTATAACGTTAGCTTTGGGCAACAGGGTTACGTAGCTGGCTTGCTATTTATTTTCATGAACTGAAGTTCAATTTCAGTAGGCGGACAACAAGTGGCAACCTAGCTAATACTTACACACCAGGATTCCTAAATCATTGCTTAGAATAATGAACATGACTGCAGTTTCTGCTGGTCATTGTTTTCAGGCTGGTTGTATTGGTGCTAGCTAGGTACCAAGCTAAAGCTAGCTACCCCAGAAGTTGCGGTCGAACAAAGGCTTTATTACCAACGCCGCATTGTAAACACATCGTACGTGTTTGCAGACTTTTTTGTACAGCTTTGACAGTGCTATTGTATCTTTTTTGACACGCAAAGACCCAAACGTCGTTCCGTAGTATGCATGTCGTGAAGCTAATAGCAGTGACACTATTACTGTGTAACATCTGAAAAATAGCGCACTTGGTAGTGTGTACTGGTGCTCGACCAGTCGGCGAAAGCCAACATCACCCACGACAGAGAACGGTTGATTGTCAAGGGCAATGAATTCCATTGTCTTGGCTTAAATGGATTTCGCCTTTTGAGTTGTCTCGCTGAAATGTTGTTACTCTTTCAAATGACTGCTGGACTTGTTGGATGCTCGATCCACACAGCAGACATTGTGTGGGGTAGGTTAGGATTTTACGTGGCGTTATCACATCATGCACCTACTTCATATAGGTATGCATGGTAGCTTTGACATCGGTGTTAAACTAAACATCGGGCCGATACCAATGTTGGCATCTTTAGCTAATATCGTCCGATTCCGATATGCTTACTAATATATTGTGCATCCCTACTAACTACTATAGATAATGTCAACAATACATTTTAATTTTTTAACAACCAAGGATACAAGCGAAGCAACTGCAGCATTGGCAGTTACAGTGTTCTCAATCAGATCTCTCCACACACACCGATAGGGATAGATTGCAGCACACTATGCTCCTGGAGAAGGAGCGAAAATAAAGCCAGGCTTTATGGTCTGTGTCTGATAGAGCCTTGTGCCAGTGGACTTAATGGTTCTTCTGATTCACACAGACAGCAGAGAGGTTCTTAAGGACATGCTTGATACGAGTAGGGTGTTGTTACCCTTAGAAACTGATCTAAGGTCAGATTTGTTTTTCTTTACAATGGATAGGGGTAATCTGGTTACAATGACAACTTCTACCCAGTACTGATTGGTACAGGAAGAGGTTAAAGAGAAACCAGCAGCCCTCCCTCATCACTACATCAGAAGTTGAAACTAACTTATGAAATGGAACACATGGGGATTGTTTTAGCTTTATGACATTTTGCAGGCATTACATGTATGTTCCAGATACTGTGTGGTGTGGGGGCTCTGCAGTTTTTTGTTACGGGAAATAAAACGAGGAGCTTTATTAATAGTTAAGGCCCTATAAAATTTGCGATGCAGGGAATGTGGACGGAATCCAGACATTAAAACATAATTCAACAATATTTAATCATGTCTTGAACTTAGTAGGAAATCAATTAATTTGTCAAAGATTATGATGTCATGAACGAAATGCGTAGCCTAAGTGATTCGTTTGTTCCTTCAACTTTCTGAAGAGGCAACTGCTCGTGAATCCCCATGTTTGTGCGCGTTTGTCTACCGCTTTGGGTAGCCGTTTGCGAGGATGCTAATGACAACTGCCTTCTGGTAGTTGGAAAGGGTTTCATAAAAATCTTCTCAATTAAATGTTAACTACAAAGTAGTCTATGCCTACCTGGCAGAATGAGATCATGATTATTTGCATCAATCCAGTAGTGATTTGTTTAGCAAACTCAGCAATCACGTGTGCTACAGAAACACTGCTAGCCAAGTAAGTGTCTTGCTGGTGCGCACTTGAATGAAAGGTTATCTACACCCAAAAATGAAAATTTCTTAGGTTTTCCCCAGATCTCAAAAGTGGTCTCAAATTGTTGTTTTTCTATTAAAAATGTGTGATTTTTTGAGAGCGAAAACATGAAAATCGGGGGGAAAAGCTGAAACCTGGGAAAACTAAATGGAGAAACTGCATTTTGAGAAAATACAACATTTTATAGGGCCCTATAAAGTTTATTAAACTAGGGCAACATCAGCTGGCATCAACGGGCCATTTCTACTAGAAGAGGAGCTCGAAGTCAGAAAATGTGGAGGAAAAGGCCTTGCTGTCTTTAAGGAACAGATTCCAAACCCAGGTTATTGGTGTAGCCAATAGGATTCCACCATTTGCACACAAAACGATAAACTATCTTGTCTACACCAATGTGTCCCAAAGAGTGGATCTGTGTCACCAAGTAGGGTAAGAGTGTATTTGGCGCTACACATCTCAGGTTGTATTTCCACACACCTTGATTGAGTTTGCATCTTGCAGCCATCCATTCCCACACTTCATTGTTTGCATATCTCTAATGTGTTGCAATGTATCCAAGGTGTATCTCCTAATCAGTTTAGCTGACAGAGATTTTCTCTTGGCATCCGCCTTAGCAGCAATATCAGCCAAATCATTACTTTTGTCTGTAAAGATTCTACCATGTGCTTTCATTTTCAAAATTGTAACTGGAGAGCATTCAGTAGAGCCATCAACTCTGGTCAATTCTTCACAGGAGCTCCCAGTGATGTCATGAATCCTCTGTTTTTCCATATTTTTCCAAAATAATGGGTGACACCAAAAGCATACTGTCTGTGTATAAGATAAACTCACGGTTTTCCAAAGAATGGCTCTATAAACTTATCAGAGAGCTGATCCAAAACCAATTAACAACAGTCGTGTTCAAGTAATGTGGTATCTGGAGGATACATGAGAGTAGCCGGATTGCATGGTGTCTTTTCATCTATACCCATGTTCCATAGATCTTTAATCACTACTTTAGTAGTGTCCATAGCTTCCTTGCTAATGGGATATTGTTTTGTGCAAGGTGGTACAACACCTGTCAAGCACACTGGTTCCTTATCGAAAGTTCCACACTCATTTTGTTTTAGTAGTCCAAATAGGATGGTTCTGAACTGTAGAGCCCTGCAGTTGTCTAATTTGCCATGTCACCTTCCCTTCAGAAATGTTCAATGTAGAGTCAAGTTGCATAAAACATCAAGACCTAAAATAGGTTGTTCAAATGAGCCTATCCACACTCCTGCATCAATCTTCATTGGACCAAGAGAAATTGATAACGGTTTGTTTCATATCGGTCTTTGTCCCCCCCACGCTTGTTGCTCCGATGTTCTTGCCCGTGTACTGAGGACATTTGTTTTGCATAAGATATGGGCAACAGAGTGACTTCAGCACCTGCATCTACTAAAGACAATCTATTGCAAGCAAAGTTGTTAACCATCATGTTCCCATATATTCCATTTGATTTCATATGTACACCAGCTGAGATTGGAAGTAATAGGGGGTCTGTTAGTTTACCTCCACATCATCCAGAAAACTCTGCTGCTGAGCCGGAGAGGGCTTCTTAAATTTCTGCATCAGCGTTGGGGCTGTTGTCTTGAGTCCATTTTTACATAGACGGACCCTGCTTATCCTATTCTCTTTGCCAGTGACCAGAAATCCCTTAATAATGACACACCAGGTTTCTCTTCTGCTGAACGGATATTGTTGTTGGTTTCACTCGGAACCTGCACAACTCTGATAAGACAGTTTATTATGTTGATTGATGTCTCTGTCCAGTCGTGACCGTCTGTCTGTCGCCGTAGTTTTGTCTCTCCCAGTCATTAGTTGTGGAAACAAATGTTTTTCGCAAGTAATGTATGGATCAGCTGATGAGTGATTACACTCAATTCCTCCAAAAATGGGGCATCTTCATCTTCCATGTCGGGTAACCCACTGTGTCTAACCACCTCTTCTCTAAACCTTTCTTCAAATTCAACAAACGCGTAATTTGGTTTTTGAACACATTTGGTTATCTCTCCCCAATATGGTGGTTGCATTGGTCATACCCTTAAGGAAAACACGGAAGTTGATAGCTAGCAACAATCAATCATAACCACTAGTTAACTACACATGGTTGATGATAATACTAGATATTATCTAGCGTGTCCTGCGTTGCATATTATCCGACTGAACATACAAGCATACAAGTATCGAAGTATCTGACTGAGCGGTGGTAGGCAGAAGCAGGCGCGTAAACATTCATTCAAACAGCACTTTTGTGTGTTTTGCCAGCAGCTCTTCGTTGTGCGTCAAGCATTGCGCTGTTTATGACTTCAAGCCTATCAACTCACGAGATGAGTAACAGAAGTGAAATGGCTAGCTAGTTAGCGCGCGCTAATAGTGTTTCAAACGTAACTCGCTCTGAGCCTTCTAGTAGTTGTTCCTCTTGCTCTGCATGGGTAACGCTGCTTTGATGGTGGCTGTTGTCGTTGTGTTGCTGGTTCGAGCCCAGGGAGGAGCGAGGAGAGGGACGGAAGCTATACTGTTACACTGGCAATACTAAAGTACCTATAAGAACATCCAATAGTCAAAGGTTAATGAAATACAAATGGTATAGAGGGAAATAGTCGTATAAAGCCTATAATAACTACATCCTAAAACTTCTTACCTGGGAATATTGAAGACTCATGTTAAAAGGAACCACCAGCTTTCATATGTTCTCATGTTCTGAGCAAGGAACTGAAATGTTAGCTTTCTTACATAGCACATATTGCACTTTTACTTTCTTCTCCAACACTTTGTTTTTGCATTATTTAAACCAAATTGAACATGTTTCATTATTTACTTGAGGCTAAATTGATTTTATTGATGTATTATAATAAGTTAAAATAAGTGTTCATTCAGTATTGTTGTAATTATCATTATTACAAATACATTTTTTTTAAATCGTCCGATTAATCGGTATCGGCTTTTTTGGTCCTCCAATAATCGGTATCGGCGTTGAAAAATCATAATCAGTCAACCTCTAGTTTCAACATTTTTGACCATTCATCCAACTACACTGCTCAAAAAATAAAGGGAACACTTAAACAACACAATGTAACTCCAAGTCAATCACACTTCTGTGAAATCAAACTGTCCACTTAGGAAGCAACACTGATTGACAATAAATTTCACATGCTGTTGTGCAAATGGAATAGACAACAGGTGGAAATTATAGGCATTTAGCAAGACACCCCCAATAAAGGAGTGGTTCTGCAGGTGGGGACCACAGACCACTTCTCAGTTCCTATGCTTCCTGGCTGATGTTTTGGTCACTTTTGAATGCTGGCGGTGCTTTCACTCTAGTGGTAGCATGAGACGGAGTCTACAACCCACACAAGTGGCTCAGGTAGTGCAGCTCATTCAGGATGGCACATCAATGCGAGATGTGGCAAGAAGGTTTGCTGTGTCTGTCAGCGTAGTGTCCAGAGCATGGAGAGCGCTACCAGGAGACAGGCCAGTACATCAGGAGACGTGGAGGAGGCCGTAGGAGGGCAACAACCCAGCTGCAGGACCGCTACCTCCGCCTTTGTGCAAGGAGGAGCAGGAGAAGCACTGCCAAAGCCCTGCAAAATGACCTCCAGCAGGCCACAAATGTGCATGTGTCTGCTCAAACGGTCAGAAACAGACTCCATGAGGGTGGTATGAGGGCCCGACGTCCACAGGTGGGGGTTGTGCTTACAGCCCAACACCGTGCAGAGCGTTTGGCATTTGCCAGAGAACACCAAGATTGGCAAATTCGCCACTGGCGCCCTGTGCTCTTCACAGATGAAAGCAGGTTCACACTGAGCATGTGACAAACGTGACAGTCTGTAGATGCCGTGGAGAACGTTTGGCTGCCTGCAACATCCTCCAGCATGACCGGTTTGGCGGTGGGTCAGTCATGGTGTGGGGTGGCATTTCTTTGGGGGGCCGCACAGCCCTCCATGTGCTCGCCAGAGGTAGCCTGACTGCCATTAGGTACCGAGATGAGATCCTCAGACCCCTTGTGAGACCATATGCTGGCGAAGTTGGCCCTGGGTTCCTCCTAATGCAAGACAATGCTAGACCTCATATGGCTGGAGTGTGTCAGCAGTTCCTGCAAGAGGAAGGCATTGATGCTATGGACTGGCCCGCCCGTTCCCCAGACCTGAATCCAATTGAGCACATCTGAGACATCATGTCTCGCTCCATCCACCAACGCCACGTTGCACCACAGACTGTCCAGGAGTTGGCGGATGCTTTAGTCCAGGTCTGGGAGGAGATCCCTCAGGAGACCATCCGCCACCTCATCAGGAGCATGCCCAGGCGTTGTAGGGAGGTCATACAGGCACGTGGAGGCCACACACACTACTGAGCCTCATTTTGACTTGTTTTAAGGACATTACATCAAAGTTGGATCAGCCTGTAGTGTGGTTTTCCACTTTAATTTTGAGTGTGACTCCAAATTCAGACCTCCATGGGTTGATAAGTTTGATTTCCATTGGTAATTTTTGTGTGATTTTGTCAGCACATTCAACTATGTAAAGAAAAAAGTATTTAAGAATATTTCATTCATTCAGATCTAGGATGTGTTATTTTAGTGTTCCCTTTATTTTTTTGAGCAGTGTATTTTGGAGATGCTGATTTATGTGTGATTACTGTCACCGGAGGTTTGTCTTTACTACATTTTACAGCCTGTGTTCTGGTTGGCCTAAGAAATCATTCGTCACTGCTGTCAGAATCTGTTGACTCAAAGCCAGGCAATGCTGACCAGATGCTTGAATGCCGATCATCCTTGCGCAACTCAGCCTGAGGGTAGATTGAAGGAACAAAGGGTCCTCCACACGTTGGAGCCAAGTCTGTTTTTACGACCCTTCCCTGTAATTGTTGAATTTCTTCTTTCAAGGTTTTGATCTGTCCACCAAGAGCTTTCAAACTTTCTTTACCTCTCTGCAATGTCCTATCATGATTCTCCAGAAAAAATTTCTCATCCCGTTTTCTTTCTTCGGCTGATACAGTTAAAGATCATCGTGACTTTGTCAAGGAGTTAGACATTCCCTGTATTTTTCCCCAAGCTTTTTGTATATCAGACAGATTCCATCTTTGTCAACAATGACAGAATATTTATTTATCTCATGCTTACACTTCTCTACTTTGAAATGGTTCTTCATATCTTCATAGACAGTGAATTTAAAATCTCTTTCATACTCACATCCGGAGGAGCTGTTCCACCCTTTTCCAGAGTGGTTTTCTCACTTAACAATGGCGCTACATTTAACTTCAAAGTTGTATAATATATCTCTCTCTCTCTCTCTCTGTTTTATATATTTATTTAACCCCAAAATATATCCCCCTTTGAGGACTCAAACCATTTCTAGAACACATTGTCTCTCTAGGGCCTGGCTACCCATAAAAAAGCTTGTTGACAGGGATGCAAACTAGTCACCTTTCGGCGAAATTTGCCGTTTTGAATCCAAAATATGTGACCTATGTGAATTGTGTAGAGCCAATGAGGAAAGGTGAGTGATGCGCGTTAGGAGCAATACTGGCTGTATCCAGGGCTCAGCCAATCGTTCACATAAAAGAATGCAGCAACCAACTTGCTAGTTACAGAATCAGTGCGCGAGCTGGAAAGTTGCAAAGGCAGTTTGCCAGTTAACTGGTATCAGTCTCCTTGCCGTTCCTCAAATTATAACGTGTTAGTTGCATACTGAACCCTGGCAATCTGTGAAATGTTAACGAAATAACTATCTGTGAACTGAAGTTTTCCCTCTACAGTATGTGGTTAATTTTCAGAATGAGAGAATTAGGTAAAAACAAGTGGATTCATGGATCAAGTGTAGCTGGAGCTGGGCCTGGCTTATGCTGGAGGCCAATAGAGGTGAAAGAAATGCCACACACTTTCCCTCTTTCAATACAGTGAATTAAAAAGGGGTATGCCAGGTGAACTCTCTGCCTGAAAGAGATCATTTATGCCAAAAAAAGAGTATCATGCTCTGCTGGCACATTGTAGAACAGATGTCCACATGCAGAAAGTGTACAATGTAATAACGTGCAGTGTAGCCCAAAGATATTGCTTTTGTTGTGTTGAATTTGATAGTAGGGAGGTGTGTGAGTGAGGGGGATTATTACATTTTTTTACTTAGTGAATGTTAATTTTGTACACAACCTTGTGCACTTGATCAATGTCTACTATAGTGGCAACTATCATAGAGCAAAAATAGAATGCCTGTTTGTTTCATTCATATTCTACTTTAAGATGTTTTTTTCCCCCCAATTGCAATATTTAGATGTGTATGGTCACAAGTGTTCTATTATAAAGGCTGTGATGGCTAACTGCAATATTAGTGTATTGTTTTTTTTCTCAGGACTTGAGTGTCATTTGCAGTAAAGTCTAGGCAACAAATAACATTGGATTGCTTTACTTACATTCTTTAGTGAGTTAGGTTCACATTAACCACTTATTTTACACAGAGACAGATCATATTTGTTGTTTAATTAGTTAACCTGCATTTACCGCTAGCAGGGATTTTTTTGACATGTTTCAGTAAAAAGAGAAAAAAAAGTCACCTTTTTGGGCCCTCACCGGTTTGTATCCCTGTGTTGAAGACTTACGTTAACCACACGTGTAAAAATTGCTACTCAACTAGCAACTCGCTTCTATGCAACAAGAAGGTTTCACTTGAACCCTTACACATCACAGATACGTTTCACTCATTGCATGCACTAATTTTAACCTGATTTGGTTCTTTTAAAATTATATTGGTCTAGACTCACTCAGCACTGATGGCCATCAATCAGGAGATTAAGAGTAGACTCTCCTCTGGATCAATCCACAGTTGTTAAGTTTTCTTGTTGTTTAGACCAATTCGTCACGGCACCAAACGTTAGCAGTTGTTGTTATTCTTTAATAGCACAGACCCCAAAGCAAATCAAGGGGAGGAAATATGTTTATTCAAAGAGGATAAATCATAGATACTATGCTGAGGTAGATGATCATTCTCCCCTGTCCTCAGTGATGCTCTTCTGTGATTCTCTCCCAGTTCTCCACAGAACAAAGGGACAGCATGTCGTTTTATAACCCAGCCCTAGCCAATTAGAATTCCTTGCAATAAAACTGGGCCAAATAACAAGTATCCTATTTCAGGCTCACTGTATCGACAAATCCCTCCCATAACCATTGCTCATTAATCCCCTATTACAGAAAAACTACTATTTGCATTGATTGTTAGTCCTCTATTGACCTCTCGTCCTCTGCGTTGTGTATTTATCTTTGGAATATTCTTACAGTATTCACTAAATTGGTTTATATTAAGATTATGTTTTAGAGGGCCAGAGATACACCTGTGATGATAATCTGAATTTCCCCAAAAAAGTTGTCATATGATAAAATTCTGGTAGTTTTCTGGTAAACTTCAAAAGTTTCAAGTAGTATACCCTTTGCACCACTAGTCAGAACCACATTCCTCCTACAACCAACATGTTGATTGGAATAAGCCCTGCATAATAATATAGCCTAGTGTTGGGTGTTTGGGCCTTGTTGAGTTGATTCTGAAAGAAGGATCTATTGACCACTCGTTTGTTTTTAAAGCGGTAGACGCACTGCTTTTCCCAAAGTACTTTCTGCTGTAGGGTTTGACGTCTCCTGTATAGGCCTAGTCACTCGTGTCTCCACTCACTCTGTCTCTCCCTGCAGCCCCACGAGTTTGACGAGTGTCGTTTTGACATCAGTGTGAACGACAGTGTGTGGTACCTACGGGCAGAGGACCCAGAGCACCGGCTCCAATGGATTGACTCCATCGAACTACACAAGGTAAGAATGAAGGATCTCTTTCTCTCTTGTACACAGAAGTGACATATACCAGAGATCTTCCCCTTGGCATGTGCAATTTACGTTTATTCTCCAATACTTTAAGATCTACACATAAGTGCACCAGCCTAGTGGTTGGTTTGAAATAGAACTAGAGGTAGAGGTAGCCAAGACTAGAGGTTAGAGAGGTAGCCAGAAAGATTCTAGTTCAAGTCCCGGGCCAAGAAATACAAACAAGTGAGAGATGGTGGCAACCGGAAGCATCGTGATTTGAGATCCCATATTTACAGTATGCTACCATTCCCAGGAATTGACATGTTGCAACATGACTGCTCCTGAGTGGAACTGGTCGACTGGTTTGTGACAGTTGAATGTGGGACGAACAGGAAAAACTTGGTGTGTGTGTGTGTTAGGACCAGGATGATACCACAGATAGAACAATGAGGAGTTATTTCACCAGATGTATAAATGTGAAGCATCCGCTTGGCGTTTCCTTCCTCTCACTACCAAATATGGTAGTGAGAGGAAGCCCAGTGGTCGGCGGGTTGTTGAATGGTGTGTGTTGCTCAGAGGCAGTACATTCATTGTCATCAGTTCTATAAAATAGTGCCAATTTTCACCGTCACTAAATATGATCATATTTATTTTACAGTTATAAGTGTATAAATGTAATGACTGAGTTCCTAAACGGATCATTACTATATGTAGATATTTCAACTTAGCATACTTCATGCCCTATTCACCCACTTTTCTTGAATAGGAACTCCATCATATTTGTACTAGATTTGAGTTGTTTAGCAGACACTCTTATCCTGAGCAACTTCCATTCATCTAAAGATAGCTAGCTGAAACAACCACATCAGTTGTAAGTCATTTTCCCCTCAGAGGTTATCAGCAAAGTCAGTGCTAGTGGGAAAAGACGAGTGCACGTTTTCTGGGGGGGAGATAAGACTGAGATGTCTCATTTTAAGATACTCTTAGACGAGGTAGGGTACTAATAAGTACTTGAGCTTGTCATCAAAAGTGAGTATGTCTTAGCAATAAGTAACTATTTTTACCAGAAAGGTGAGTTATGCACTGAGTATACCAAACATTAGGAACACCTGAGTTGCACCAGCCTTTTTGCCCTCAGAACAGCCTCAATTTGTCTGGCATTGACTCTACAAGGTGTGAAGCGTTCCACAGGGATGCTGGCCCATGTTGACACAGATGCTTCCCACAGTTGTGTTAAGTTGGCTGGATGTCCTTTAGTTGGTGGACCATTCTTGATACACACGGGAAACTGTTTAGCGTGGAAAACCCCAGCAGCGTTGCAGTTCTTGACACAAACCGGTCCACCTGGCACCTACTACCATACCCTGTTCAAAGGCACTTACATATTTTGTCTTGGTCATTCACCCTCTGAATGGCACACATCTACACTGATTTGAAGTGGATTTAAGTGACCTCAAAAAAGAATCATAGCTTTCACCTGGTTAGTTTGTCATGGAAATGTTCTTAATGTTTTGTATACTCAGTGTATTTATGGCACTATGCAGCATTACTAGTTACCGTTTATGACAATCTGAATTCTTTGCCTATATGTATTTGCTGTAGGCCATTTCAAATAATAAAGCAAGGGGAGAATGTAGGCTAGACACAGCGGACAATTCCACCAAAGCAGCTCAATGTCCCGTCAGGAAATATACTTTCTCTCTGTCTACGTCTGTGTATAGCATTCACGTGGAGCTTGTTGTTTTTGTCTGCCAATCAGAGCTGACAGAGCGACACTACAGTCCACAAGAAGCAACATGTGTAGCAAGTGAAGTGAGAACTAATGCGAGGTCAGATTACACTGGCTGAAGCACGAGAGGCACGTCTCTGGTCCCTTTCCCTTGCATCCTATGGATACACACACACACACACACACAAGCCTGTTACATACTGAAGCTGTCTCCACCAGACAGGAATATTAGAAAATATTTTCCTCTACATAGCCTCTGTCCAGGCTTTCAGCAACATTAACTTTTATTGTGATTATAGCCTAACGGTGGTTATAGCTGGGTTTTTATTGTAATTTTTTGCAAAGAAAAGTGGTTGGCCAATAGGGGTCGATACCATCCTATATCACAATGTTTTCTGAGTATATAATCATGATAGGACAAATGTTGACATCTCCATACCCAAGCATACAATGCACCGTACCAAGCCTCCTATAGGCCTCCAAACCTATTGGGTCACAAGCTGGTGTAGTCAGTGTCCTGTTCCCCCTTCAATAGATCCCATTGGACTAAAGGCAATCCTTGTGCTTTCCTGTAGTATACCTGTTTCTCAGGGTTTGATTCTGTATTTCCCTGGCTGGGGGAATAATGTATTTCTTACTCTGGTGACTGGTTGAACACGTGTTCCCCAACTTCAGTTGTCAAGTACACCCAACAGCACACACTTTTTGTTGTCGCCCAGGAACAAACACATCTAATTCAACTTGTCACGGGCTTGATGATTAGTTAAAAAGTAGAATCAGGTGTGCTTTTCCGGGGCCACACAAAAATATGTACTGTTGGGGGTGCGTGAAGACTGGAGTTGAGAACACTGGTCTAATGTATTCTCCCCCCACCCCTCCAGGCGGAGTCGGGGTATGGTTCAGAGTCCAGTCTGAGGCGTCATGGCTCCATGCTGTCTCTCACCTCTGCTGCCAGCGGCTTCTCTGCCACCTCCACTTCCTCCTTCAAGGTAAACCACCACAACACTGTCAACAAATTTCCAGGGAAATTCCATGAATTTCCCAACCTGTGCATGCCTAAATAGTCATTTCCAAATGAATCCACATGTATAATTACATGTTGGAGTTCAGGCTTTATTTGAAAAGTTTAAGTCGGAAATTGTATGAATTATGTTCATTTAAGAGTAGCAAGCCAAGTCTCGGAAGGCTTTTCTGTCAATCATATTTCATGGCTTTTTCAAAGAGCTCACAGTGCTTGTTTCTCCACTCACAGCTGTCCCCCAGTGTTGGTTACGAAGATGTGATGTAAATGAAGCAGTATAGACCAAATTGAAGTGTTGTGAGTTTTGTTTGCGTGTTCTACAGTCTTGTAAAGATCGCCCGTCCCAGCCAACACCCCTATGTCACATCCAGAATGTTTTTTAGGAAAAGTTTTTCTAAAACATGCACATATCGGTCACAGCCTGTAAAGCTAACTTTTATCAAGGTTTTATATGGTCTATACATGCTTTATAACTCTTCATTGCCCGTATCCTTTTTCAGTGTTATGATATCCGTAATATCTATTTTAATCATTTAGCAGACGCTCTTTGTATCATGTCTTAGCTTGTGCATTCACCACATTTTGTGTGATTGTTTTGAGATGTAATCTTCAGACTTTTAGAAGCAATTATTAATATCTTGAAAATGATATGTTCCGTCTAGCTAATATTATCTTGGAAAATATGAACTGGAATGCATTTCTCATACATGGCAGTAATGTTGTAAAGGATAGAAAGATGAGAAGAGTGCTTATCAACAATCTGAACAGTCCTGGAGTGTCCTTTTCAAAAGAAAGCACCCCAAAATACACCATCTTAATTCAGTGTCCAGAAAAGTGGATTGACAGTATAGGCACATGTACAGTGCATTCGGAAAATATTCAGATCCCTTGACATATTCCACATTTTGTTACGTTACAGCCTTATTGTAAAATGGATTCAATTGATTTTCCCCCTAATCAGCCCCTCCAGGATTTCGCGGGAGGAAAAAAGTGATTTCTGCAGCCAAAAATGCTTGATTTTGCTGCAGCTATTCTGAAATTCTGTGATACATTTTGCAATTCAGTCATGGTGATCTGCCGCTGCTGTGGGAACTGTTCTGACATTCTCTTATGCTTTGCTGATTCGAAGTGACTGTTGATTGTTGACTTTCTCTAGTTTCCAAAAACATTTGGAAATTGTTTCGCACAGACGTTAACTGTTATTTTCGTTGGCAAATGAGCGATTAAAAAAAATAAAAATAAAAAAAATAAATTTTTTTGGATTGGGCCATTTCCACGGTAAAAGTGCGGGAATTGGTCAAAATTGCGAGCTCTCGCCTAATATGCGCTGATTGGTTGATTTTGCGATCGCGGAATCCTGGAGGGACTGCCCAATCTACACAAAATACCCCATAATGACAGAGCGAAAAACTGTTTTTTATCAAATTTAAAAACAAAAAACAGGTACTCGTTTACGTACGTACTCAGACCGAGGTGCATCCTGTTTCCATTGATCATCCTTGAGCTGTTTCTACAACTTGGAGTCCACCTGTGGTAACTTCAATTGATTGGACCTGATTTGGAAAGGCACACACATGTCTATATAAGGTCCCACAGTTGACATGTCAGCACAAAAACCAAGCCATGAGGTCGAAGGAATTGTTCGTAGAGCTTCGAGACAGGATTGTGTCGAGGCACAGATCTGGGGAAGGGTACCAAAATATTGAAGGTCCCCAAATACAGTGGCCTCCATTATTCTTAAATTGAAGAAATTTGGAACCACCGAGACTCTTCCTAGAGCTGGCCGCCCAGACAAACTGAGCAAGTGGGGGAGAAGGGCCGTGGTCAGGGAGGAGACCAAGAACCCACCCCACCCTATGGTCTCTCTGACAGAGCTTCAGACTTCCTCTGTGGAGATGGGAGAACGTTCCAGACAGACAACCATCTCTGCAGCACTCCACCAATCAGGCCTTTATGGTAGAGTGGCCAGACAGAAGCCACTCCTCAGTAAAAGGCACATGACAGCCTTCTTGGAGTTTGTCTAAGTGTCCTTAGGTAGCTTTTGATAATGATATTCTCTGTTCTGATGAAACTAAGATTGAACTATTTAGCCTGAATGCCAAGCGTTACATCTGGAGGGAACCTGGCACTATCCCTATGGTGACGCATGATAGGCCATGGTGGTGAAGTAAGTACAATATAGCAATTAAACACTGGAATGGTAGGTGTGCAGTAGATGAATGTGGAGAATGGTAGGAGAATCTTGCTGTGAGGATGTTTTTCAGGGACTGGGAGACTAGTCAGGATCGAGGGAAAGATGAACGGATCAAATTACAGAGATCCTTGATGAGAACCTGCTACAGAGCGCTCAGGTGTTCCGACTGGGGCAAAGGTTCACCTTACAACAGGACCACAACCCTAAGCACACAGCCAAAACATCGCAGGATTGGCTTCGACACAAGTCTCTGAATGTCCTTGAGTGGCTCAGCCAGTGCCCGGACTTGAACCTGATCAAACATTTCTGGAGAGACCTAAAAATAGCTGTGCAGCGTCGCTCCCCATCCAACCTGACAGAGCTTGAGAGGATCTGCAGAGAATGGGAGAAACTCCCAAATACAGGCGTGCAAAGCTTGTAGCGTCATACCCAAGAAGACTCAAGGTTGGAATAGCAGCCGAAGGTGCTTCAACAAAGTCCTGAGAAAATGGTCTGAATACTTATGTAAATTTGATATTTTTAAAAATAAACAAATTTTTGATTTGTCATTATGGGGTATTTTGTGTAGATTGAGGGGGGGGGGGGGGGACTATTTAATCAATTTTAAAATAAGGCTGTAACATAACAAAATGTGTCAAAAGTCAAGGGGTCTGAATACTTTTCAGACAGCACTGTATATGCAATAAATAGAATGTTAGAGTACTAATTGGCCTTGCATACTATTCAGGCTACCTGTAATTATGCAATATGCTTTCCACTGACCTTTTTAAAAACATTCCAAATGACTACAAATTTGTTATGATAGATTTTGATCTTTAAGCTTGGAATGTTTATTTCAGATTCTGTAACATACATAGCCGTCGTTTGTCATTCCCATAATTACTTTAGAGAGGACAGTCTTTTCAGTATTGTCGTTTTTGTGTACAGCCTTTCCTTCGAAATGGCTTTACATATTTTGACCTAAGAGTTACAAACTCACAACTTTTGCTAATATGTTCAGTCTCCCCAAAAAGCTTGTCCATTTCATGTAACCGCCATAACACTTTTTATTGGCTTAATTTCGCCAACGTGCGAGAAGTTTGCTTTCTTGGTATACACCGCCCATTTAAATAGTTATTTTGCATACGCAGGAATCGCTCCTGGACAATACAGCCCCTGGAAAGGTGTAGCTAGGCATTTTGTTTAATTCATTCATTACCAAGGGACAAACCTTAACTTGGTGCAGACGTCCCGTTGATTCCCAATGCATGATTGTTTAATTATGTTAAGATCTAACAGTGAACCCGTGTGTTTGTGTTGTTGGACCTGAAGGGCCACAGCCTGCCGGAGAAGCTGGCGGAGATGGAGACGTTCAGAGACATCCTCTGCAGACAGGTGGACACACTGCAGAAGTACTTTGATAGCTGCGCAGATGGCGTCTCCAAGGACGAGTTCCAGAGAGACAGAGGTAGACCTAATGTAGCTGGTTAACATGGAGGGAGAGGGACTGTGGACCCCAGGAAGAGTAGCTTCTGCAAAAGCTAATGGGGATCAAAATAAACAAATAAGCTAACATGGAGGGAGAGGGACAGTCAGAGGTACTGAAGAATACCTGGGAGGGGCTTTCTGTGGGTTTTACAGTTCCATATTGAACTGGCCATGTAAATTGTAATAACCACACTTGCCACAGAACATGGAATGGCAACCCTGGTAGATCAATGGAGTCTTGTCTCCTTTCCAGTGGTGGAGGAGGATGAAGATGACTTTCCCTCGAGCACACGGCCCGATGGCGACTGCCTTTACAACAACAACGGCAGCAAAGAGAAGCGTGAGGATCAGTGTGTAAATTCACACTTATACTATTACTAAAGTTGCTACTACTTGTAGCAATATGAGTGTTTGTGTCCTTGAGCAAGGAACTTGACCCCTAAAATAGCTCTAGGGGCGCTGCACTGTAGATAACACTGCGTTCCTCCCAAATGTGTGTTTGTGTTGAATGTGTGTTGTGGAAGCAGATCAGAAAACAAATCTTAGTTTCATCACCCCTGAAGCACAGTTATGTGTAGAATGGTGGCATGTGACATTGGAACCATGTCATCAAACTGTGTCATATGTCATCTCTCTCTCCCAGTGTTTCCCGCTGCTAATCCTAAGGTCATGAATGGGATCGACTTTAAGGGTGAGGCCATCACGTTTAAGGCCACTACAGCTGGGATCCTGTCCACCCTCTCCCACTGCATCGAACTCATGGTGAAGAGAGAAGACAGCTGGCAGAAGAGACTTGACAAGGTATGGCACTGCCCACTGCTGTAACAGCTCTTCTTTAGAGCTAAAGTCTTCTTTAGCTACCAACAGGGTCATTCGACCCCTCACCTCTCTCATGGGACACTTCCCCAGTCAGGTTGTTGCAGAAGAGAACGAGTTATCATTTTTAATCGAACATGGCTGGTAAAATAGAAGTGGACTGGTGTGTTTATGGTTTAAGCCAGTGAGAGGAGACAGTACACAACTCCTGGTTCAGCAGAGGCGTTGTCTAACCAGTGGTGGCAGATCCAGTCTAATGTGTGTGTGGAGGTGATTGGATCATCTGGTCACCTCAATGCCCCACTCTGCCTTAATTGGCTTTTAGTTTCATTATGCCGGACTGTTATGTGTTTGGAAAGAATCTCCCTCAGGTAGTATGTCCAACAGTTGTGCAATAGGCATGTAAAACATTTAGAAACATTCAACTCTTCAGGGAAGATAACAGTGAGTTTGCATTCTATTAGAACTATTAAAACATGGCTAGATTGACATTCTGTCTGAAAGAACTTTGTAATTACAGCACTTGTTAAACACCTTTTCAAGACAATCCTGCTTTTGAAGGTAGAGGGCTCTTTTTGTTTTCATCATGTGAAATAAACCACACTTCATCTGCATTTCCGTAAAGTCACATTTGAATGGTTTAATTGTTTGAATGGTTTAGTGGTGATTTGAGTGGATTAAGAATTGAGAATGTACTTTGTAGATACTGCAGTCTGTAGGAATTCGCCTCCCTACCTTGCGTCAGACACATGACTAAGCTTCACATCCTTACTCTGCTCAGCTGTTGAAAACCAGTTCTTCCAAAAAAAAATTTCAAGGCAAGTTGCCCAACCCAAGAAAGGGAGGTAGGAGTAGCCTGCAGTTGGTTTCGACTACCAGCGTGGCTGGGTGTGTGTATCTTGAATGTAGCATATGTTGATCAGGGAGAGAGCGTCACAGGACAGGACACACACTCCAACACACAAACTGGAGTAAGTAATAGGATGACTGCTCGGACATCGTGGTACCTTCTGTCTTCCTGGAAGCCCTCGCTACACAAGAGGGCCGACATACTGAAATACGAAAGCCAGAGATGGATCCCACTACAGACTTGCAGCCGCTTCTTTACAGTACGTATTATAGTGTCGGTATTGGTTGAAGCGAATCATCTTGATTGGAGATACACCACACTCCCAGCCTCTCGTTATGAACTGTCCGGCCGTTACCAAGAACCACATACCAGAATTTTTAACAGGCTTGTTAGCAATTGAGCTTTAAGAGTATTTTCTGCGCCTACATAGCTTAACTTGTATCAGTCGGATTAAAACGAGACTAGTGTCCATAAAGTGAACATTGGACTTAAAAAATTGCTGATTGGCTATGTTTGTAGGCGCACCTGTTTTAATTTATTTATCGCTCTCACATGCTCATTTTCTGTCCCTTAAGAACCAACGATGTGCTATCTTTTTGTAGCATTTCTGACAATGCTAAAATTGGGACCAACAACTCGGTTGCTGCAGAGCTAGCTAACACCAGGCACATGAGAAGCAAGACCAACCTTGATTTCCCTAAAATACTTTTCATAGCAGGTTAGGAGAGCATTTTCGCTAACCCTAACCCTTTCTTAACCTAATTCTCCTACAGATACTGATAGGATCGAAAGAAAAGCAACACTGCTCTTGGCTCAGCTCTCTCCATTCAAATCTTACCTTAACATTAGATACGGACAATGGTTCAGCTCCTAGAAAGAAATGATCAAATATTGAGGAAGCTTATTCTAATGCTTAGGGTATGCACTAAATTGAATATTTGTCACATTGCACACATTGTTAGGCCTACACTATGAACATGGAACTCAATTGATTTTAATGTGATTGAAATACAGTATATAGGCCTATGTAGCCTACTGTATTTCTTTCAATGCAGTCATCTGTTTTCATTTGAAGCAGCGTTATATCCTTTGCTTCTTTATAACAATTGCAAAGACATTGGCAACTTTGTACTGTAGTCAACTTTGTTCTGAAGTTATCGGCAGTCACAGAGCAACAGATAAAATAAATGTTTGTTTAGCTGAGATCTTCTGTGTATAACTCCTTCAAGACGGTTGAAAAAGCATTCCTCTTGAAGCTATTTGAGAGAATGCCAAGAGTGAGCAAAGCTGTCATCAAGGCAAAGGGTGGCTACTTTGAATAATCTCAGATATAAAATATATTTTCATTTAACACTTTTTTTTGGGTTACTACATGATTCCATATGTGTTATTTCCTAGTTTTTATGTCTTCACTATTATTCTACAATGCAGAAAATAGTCTAAATAAACCCTGGAATGAGTAGGTGTGTCAACTTTTGACTGGCACTGCATATACCCTTCAAATTAGTGGATTCAGCTATTTCAGCCACACCTGTTGCTGACAGGTGTATAAAATCGAGCACACAGCCATGCTACTCGGCGCTCTCGCTCTGTGAGCTTGTGTGGCCTACCACTTTGTGGTTGAGCCGGTGTTGCTCCTAAATGTTTCTACTTTACAAGAACAGCACTTACATTTGACCTGGGCAGCTCTAACAGGGCAGACATTTGTCAAACTGACTTGTTGGAAAGGTTGCATCCTGTGATGGTGCCATGTTGAAAGTCATTGAGCTCTTCTGAACGGGCCATTCTACTGCCTATGTTTCTCTATGGAGATTGCATGGCGGTGTACTCAATTTTATACACCTGTCAGCAACAGGTGTTGCTGAAATTCCCGGATCCACTCATTTGAAGGGGTGTCAACATACTTTTGGCCATGTAGTGTTGCTACTGTAGTAGGTCAAAGCTGTGTCCTGGAAAACCTTAGTAGAGCATGTGTGGAGTAGGCATTGTGGTGATCATGTGAATTTCCTTCTGCTTCAGACCAATGGCTACTTCTCACTTAGCTTTTTTCTTTAATAGGCCTAGGTCTCAGAGATGGCTGCTTCCAACACACCACAGCAGATTGGAATACGCTCTTAATGGAAACCAAAACTGACTGTTGTATCCCAGTTTTCGCCTTCCCTCCTTTTTTCTAGTCAATATTTGGACTTGTATTTGGATCAATTTCCACTATGTTGTAGTTTTTTGATAATAGGGTTTAGTCACTAGTTTGACAGATCTGTTAGTTGGAATTTGAGTTGGTTTCGAGTTGGAGATTATCCTAATCCAAAGGTGTACTGTCTTTCTATCCTTAGTCATTACAATTGTAATGGACCTGTGGTAGAGATGTAGGCAGCAGCACCGTTCTGTAGTGTCCTGTTCCATCTTGTAAAAGTTTGTTTTTAATCCTGTGTGACATTTAATCTGCTTCATGTTGTTATTGGAATTCTGTGTCTTTTTGAAGTAGGTGTGCCTACTGTTCCGTTTAGTGTTTGTTGTGGATTTCATTGTGCGAAGCGGCACTTCGTTCTCTTTGTACTTTGTGACAGCCCTCAAGCCAGTCAGCCAGGTTTAGTGCACCTAAGTGGGGCATCATGAGCAAGGAAGCACCTCCCTCCTGCTACTGGAAGACTTAGAGGATGCCAGACAAAGGCCAGCCTCATTTGTCTTGAGTCAGTTTAATTACCTCTGGTGGAGCATGAGACTGGAATTTAAACTATTTTGAGCAGTGTCTCCTAGCATAGAATACTGCATAGAATACTGCATAGAATACTGCATAGAATACTGCATAGAATCGGCTTGCCTTTTTCCTCCAAACATAACGATGGTCATTATGGCCAAACAGTTATATTTTTGTTTCATCAGATCAGAGGACATTTGTTCAAAAAGTACGATCTTTATCCCCATGTGCAGTTGCAAACTGTGGTCTGTCTTTTTTATGGAGGTTTTGGAGCAGTGTGTTCTACCTTGCAGAGCGGCCTTTCAGGTGATGTCGATATAAGACTTGTTTTGCTGTGGATATAGATACTTTTGTACCTGTTTCCTTCAGCATCTTCACAAGGTCCTTTGCTGCTGTTCTGGGATTGATTTGCACCTTTCACACCAAAGTATGCTCATCTCTAGGAGACAGAGCGCGTCTTCTTCCTGAGCAGTATGATGGCTGCGTGGTCCCATGGTGTTTATATTTGCTTTATACTTGCATACGTATTGTTTGTACAGATGAACGTGGTACCTTCAGGCATTTGGAAATTGCTCCCAATGATGAACCAGACTTGTGGAGGACTACAATTGTTTTTCTGATGTCTTGGCTGATTTCTTTTGATTTTCCCATGATGTCAAGCAAATAGGCACTGAGTTTGAAAGTAGGCCTTGAAATACATTCACAGATACACCTCCAACTGACTCAAATGCTGTCAATTAGCCAATCAGAAGCTTCTAAAGCCATTACATAATTTTCTGGAATTTTCCAAGCTGTTTAATGGCACAGTCACCTCAGTGTATGTAAACTTCTGACCCACTGGAATTGTGATACAGTGAAATAATCTATCTGTTAACAATTGTTGGAAAAATGACTTGTCATGCAAAGTAGATTTCCTAACCGACTTGCCAGAACTATAGTTTAACAATACATTTGTGGAGTGGTTGAAAAACGAGTTTTAATGACTCCAACCTAAGTGTATGTAAACTTCCGATTTCAACTGTATGTATGTACAGTGGGGCAAAAAAGTATTTAGTCAGCCACCAATTGTGCAAGTTCTCCCACTTAAAAAGATGAGGCCTGTAATTTATCATCATAGGTACACTTCAACTATGACAGACAAAATGAGAAAAAAAATCCAGAAAATCACATTGTAGGATTTTTTAATGAATTTATTTGCAAATTATGGTGGGAAATAAGTATTTGGTCAATAACAAAAGTTTATCTCAGTACAGAGGTCAAATGTTTTCTGTAAGTCTTCACAAGGTTTTCACACACTGTTGCTGGTATTTTGGCCCATTCCTCCATGCAGATCTCCTCTAGAGCCATGATGTTTTGGGGCTGTTGCTGGGCAACACAGACTTTCAACTCCCTCCAAAGATTTTCTATGGGGTTGAGATATGGAGACTGGCTAGGCCACTCCAGGACCTTGAAATGCTTCTTACGAAGCCACTCCTTCATTGCCCGGGCGGTGTGTTTGGGGTCATTGTCATGCTGAAAGACCCAGCCACGTTTCATCTTCAATGCCCTTGCTGATGGAAGGAGGTTTTCACTCAATATCTCATGATACATGGCCCCATTCATTCTTTCCTTTACACGGATCAGTTGTACTGGTCCCTTTGCAGAAAAACAGCTCCAGAGCATGATGTTTCCACCCCCATGCTTCACAGTAGGTATGGTGTTCTTTGGATGCAACTCAGCATTATTTGTCCTCCAAACACGACGAGTTGAGTTACCATTTTGGTTTCATCTTACCATATGACATTCTCCCAATCTTCTTCTGGATCATCCAAATGCTCTCTAGCGAACTTCAGACGGGCCTGGACATGTACTGGCTTAAGCAGAGGGACACGTCTGGCACTGCAGGATTTGAGTCCCTGGCGGCGTAGTGTGTTACTGATGGTAGGCTTTGTTACTTTGGTCCCAGTTCTCTGCAGGTCATTCACTAGGTCTCTCTGTGTGGTTCTGGGATTTTTGCTCACCGTTCTTGTGATCATTTTGACCCCACGGGGTGAGATCTTGCGTGGAGCCCCAGATCGAGGGAGATTTTCAGTGCTCTTGTATGTCTTCCATTTCCTAATATTTTCTCCCACAGTTGATTTATTCAAACTAAGCTGCTTACCTATTGCAGATTCAGTCTTCCTAGCCTGGTGCAGGTCTACAATTTTGTTTCTGGTGTCCTTTGACAGGTCTTTGGTCTTGGCCATAGTGGAGTTTGGAGTGTGACTGTTTGAGGTTGCGGACAGGTGTCTTTTATACTGTTAACAAGTTCAAACAGGTGCCATTAATACAGGTAACGAGTGGAGCACAGAGGAGCCTCTTAAAGAAGAAGTTACAGGTCTGTGATAGCCAGAAATCTGGCTTGTTTGTAGGTGACCAAATACTTATTTTCCGCCATAATTTGCAAAAAAATTAATTAAAAATCCTACAATGTGATTTTATTTATTTTTTCTCATTTTGTCTGTCATAGTTGAAGTGTACCTATGATGAAAATTACAGGCCTTATCTTTTTAAGTGGGAGAACTTGCACAATGGATTGCTGACTAAATACTTTTTTGCCCCACCGTGTGTGTGTGTGTGTGATCATTTTTTACTTTTTACCCTTCGCTGCAACTCCCGTACGGACTCGGGAGAGGCAAAGGTCGAGAGCCATGCGTCCTCCGAAACACGACCCTGCCAAGCCGCATTGCTTCATGACACACTGCTCGCTTAACCCGGAAGCCAGCTGCACCAATGTGTTGGAGGAAACACCGTACACCTGGCGACCGTGTCAGCATGCACTCTACCCTGCGACACAGCCCGGGATCGAACCAGGATCTGTAGTAACGTTTCAAGGACTGCGATGGAGTGCCTTAGAACAAATGTATAAATCTAACAGAAGACTCGTCAGGGTCTGCAGCCTCGCTCACCATCATGACTACATTACGTTTAAACTGATGGAGGAACAGATGTCCAGGAAGAGCGAACAGAGAGAAACAGGCGAGTGAGGACTGATACGGGATGCGGCAGGCTGATTACTGCTGCCACATGATATGCTCATGAAAGTCAAGTGGACATTATTGGACCAGCGGATATGAGACTAGTAGCTGTTGCTTAAAGTCAACTGAATATCTTAATTTTTTTTGAAGACTTAACGTTTTATAACAGGATCCAGAAGGTTCTTTTAGATCGGTTTGGCTGAAAAATGTGGTAGCATAATATGAAACGGCGCCATGATTTTTGAAAAAGTATCATGACGTTTTTGTACCGTGTTTCCAGTATACTGTTGCAACACTTTGAGAGTTAGATTTGAGATGGCGATTTATTTTACCACAAGCGTATAGACTCTTCATGAACAATATTCCTTCCAGTTGACCCATTGACTGTGTGTTCAGGAGCTGGAGAAGAGGAGAAGGGTGGAGGATGCCTACAAGTCGGCCTTGAGTGAACTGAAGAAGAAATCTCACTATGGAGGCCCCGACTACGAGGTAAGAGTTCTAACCTTTCAAACTGCCAAAACTGTCCTGACACTTCCACCTGTAGTGACGATGAATACTGCAACCAATCCACATGAGTTATCATAGGTATCTGACTTAGTAATGACTCAGGAAGTGACACGAGACAAGAATGCTAAATATTTATTTCCACTTGCTTATAAGGATAGATACTATAAAATTGACATTATAGCTCATGGTTATGCCATTGTATTAGTCATAGTGGGTATATACCAGTCAGATTGCGGGACATTGATTCCTGTTGCATGACATTGATTTGGCTACTAGTTTGTACATCGTGGAAACAGTACATCTGTCGTAATGAGTTGTACCTTGTCATGGTGTTGTTTCTACAGGAGGGTCCTAATAGCCTCATAAAGGAGGATGAGTTCTTTGATGCGGTGGAAGCTGCCCTGGACAGACAAGACAAGATAGAGGAGCAGGTACGTTACTATTTTACTCTGCTCGCTAGTTCCCACCTGCCGGCATTCTGTATAGATGTGAAACGTCTGTGTGGCGGATTTTCCTTCCTTGCATAACAAAGAGAACATGTCCTTTCCTTTCAGATCTAGAATCTAGATATTAGACCTACAGGTGTGATCGTTTTGGGATTACACAACTGAGTGTATTGTGAGAATAATTAGAGTTGTCTGTACGTTCTCAGTGTCAGTCAGACAAGGTGAGGAAACCCAGACTGACCCCAGTTCCTCCTGGAGACACATACTCCACCATCGGAACCCACCGCTTTGCCGAACAGGTACACACACAAACATAGGGTTGTGACGATTATTAAAATTCGGGTGACAAATATTTGTCATTTATATAGGCTGGGTTTCTGAATAACACTTTGTAACATCGGCTGATGTTAAAAGGGCTTTATAAATCAATTTGATGGATGTACAGTGCATTCGGAAAGTATTCAGACCCCTTGACTTTTTCAAAATTGTTACAACCTTATTCTAAAATGGATTAAATTGTTTTTTCCCCTTATCAATCTACACACAATACCTCATAATGACAAAGCAAAAACAGGTTTTTAGATATTTAAAAAAATATTACATTTACATAAGTATTCAGACCCTTTACTCAGTACTTTGTTGAAGCACCTTTGTCAGCGATTACAGCCTCAAGTCTTCTTGGGTATGATGCTACAACTTGGCACACCTGTATTTGTGGAGTTTCTCCCATTCTTCTCTGCAGATCCTCTCAAGCTCTGTCAGGTTGGATGGGGAGCGTATCTGCACAGCTATTTTTAGGTCTCCAGAGATGTTCGCTATCGGGTTCAAGTCCGGGCTCTGGCTGGGCCACTCAAAGACATTCAGAGACTTGTCCTGAAGCCACTCCTGCGTTGTCTTGGCTGTATGCTTAGGGTTGTTGTCCTGTTGGAAGGTGAACCTTCGGCCCAGTCTGAGGTCCTGAGTGCTCTGGAGCAGGTTTTCATCAAGGATCTCTTTGTCCTTTGCTTCGTTTATTGTTATCTTTCCCTCGATCCTGACTATTCTCCCAGTCCCTGTCTCTGAAAAACATCCCCACAGCATGATGCTGCCATCACCATGGGAGGGTGCCAGGTTTCCTCCAGACGTGACACTTGGCATTCAGGCCAAAGAGTTCAATCTTGGCCTCATCAGACCGGAGACTCTTGTTTCTCATGGGCTGTCATGTGCCTTTTACTGAAGAGTGGCTTCCGTCTGGCCACTCTACCACAAAGGCCTGATTTGGTAGAGTCCTTCAGAGGTGGTTGTCCTGGGAGGTTCTCCCATCTCCACAGAGGAACTCTGGAGCTCTGTCAGAGTGACCATCGGGTTCTAGGTCACCTCCCTGACCAATGCCCTTCTTCCCCGATTGCTCAGTTTGGCTGGGTGGCCAGCTCTAGGAAGAGTCTTGGTGGTTCCAAACTTCTTCCATTTAAGATTGATAGAGGTCAGTCTGTTCTTGGGGATCTGTGCCTCAACACAATCCTGTCTTTGAGCTCTACGGACAATTCCTTTGACCTCATGGCTTGGTTTTTGCTCTGACATGCACGGTGAAATGTGGGACCTTTATATAGACAGGTGTGAGCCTTTCCAAATCATGTCCAATCAATTGAATTGACCACAGATGGACTCCAATCAAGATGTAGAAACACCTCATGGATGATCTATGGAAACAGGATGCACCTGAGCTCAATTTCGAGTCTCATAACAAATAGTCTGAATACTTATGTAAATAAGGTATTATTATCTTTTATTTTTTTGCCACCTGCCTCCTGGGAATGCACATTACACTGCACTCTACTGGCTGAGACTGACTGCATGTGAATGACTAGGAACTGTAATACATACATTGATCTTGGCTGTGTTCACCTTCTTCCACGCTATCTGATGACCTGTCCTATACCCATTGTGTCGTTCCATCTCTTTCTGATGCACTCGTGTTCCCTCCCTCCGAAACCTGTCTTTACACTGTCCAGAGCTGCCTTGAATGGATCCATTTTCAACAACATTCCACTTGCAAAATCATTAGGAGTTGAATTTATCAATGCACACAGTTAGGCAAGCTGAGCTACAAGGCCGCTTAGATACAATAATTAAATAAAATTATGTAGATTTAACTATAGACCTTTTTTGGAACGTAAACAAACTAATTTAGAATGCGCGGCCCCACTATACATCCTGCTAGCTAGCTGCCCCAGAGAACTCAACATGTAAAAAAACGGAAACGGTTTTACATGTAGCTTAGTGTATGGAGAAGTCCCATACACTGACTAAGCTACATGTAGCTTAGTGTATGGAGAAGTCCCATACACTGACTAAGCTACATGTAAGCCCAATTTCTCGAGTGGCACAGCAGTCTAAGGCACTTCATCTCAGTGCTAGAGGGGTCACGACAGGCCCTGGTTCGATCCCAGGCTGTATCACATCCGGTTGTCCCATAGGGTGCGCACAATTGGCTCAGCGTCGTCCGGGTTAGGGGAAGGTTTGGCCGGGGTAATGCACAACTCATTCACAATAATACTCAGAAGTAGGTAGACATTTAGTCTTTCACAGTGTCAAATATGTAGGTAGGCATAGTAAGAAACTCAGTTTATTTGTTCTGAATATACAATATGAGTTTACATAGCACAATTAAATAGTAGCCATACAATACATGGAATCCTTGAACAGTGGTGCAATTGAGACATCTTGTGACAATAACATGGAGGGAATAGATACTTTATTGTCCATTGCTTATAATGGGAAATGTACCTTCTGCTTTTCCCAACACCCTGCATTGTAGCACCCCTGGGTGAAGAGCAATTGTGGGGGGGTAAATTGTTTCAATGGTATTGAAAAACCATCCTGGCTATTCCATATGTTATATATGGCATACTGCCCAAGCCAATTAGCTCGTTACTGGCTAGCTAGCTACAGATGTAGTTTCCTGTTGCACAAAGTTGGCTTTTTGGGTGGCATGGACAGCTTTTAACAGAATAGACCGCTATTGCTAGGCCGTAAGACACTGAGTGAAAAGTCAAATGTAGCCAGACCTTCATTGCAGTGATCAACGCACGTTGTCCTGTTTGGAAAAAACAGCACAGGACTAGCTACCCACCCCTAGTAGCTAGCTAGCTAAACTTTTTCTTCTTGTTTTAGCTTTCCGGCAGACTAAACGCTTTGTAGCGTATTGCTGACTTTCACAGGTTGGAGTGTGAATTACACATTTGGGACAGGGGAATTTTATTTTTTATGTAACCTTTAACTAGGTAAGAACAAATTCTTATTTACAATGGCGGGAAGTGGAGCTTGCTACAACCACTGGCTATAACTTGATGGCGCTCTCTACAATCAAAACAAAAAAACGGGTGGTCAGGGGCCGAGATTCAATAATCAACAGTTCTAGAATTTGTGTCAGTGGTCTAAGGAACGGCATCGAAGTGCTAGTTGTGCCTCTAGAGATCCTGGTTCGTGTCCAGGCTCTGTCGCAGCCGACCGGGAGACCCATTGGGCGCCGTACAATTGGCCCAGCGTCGTCCTGTCGCAGGCCGGGCTCATGCATGCTGACACAGTTGCCAGATGTACGGAGTTTCTTCTTCTGACACGTTGGTGCGGCTGGCTTCCCGGGTTAAGCGGGCATTGTGTCAAGAAGCAGTGGCTGGGTTGTGTTTCGTAGGACGCACGGCTCTCGACCTTCGCCTCTCCCAAGTCCATACGGAATTGCAGCGATGGGGCAAGACTGTAAATACCAACTCAATATCATGAAAAAGGGGGCAAAAAAAACAAAATGGCCGTGTTTCCTTGAGGAGCTATGTGCCAGTATTCAGTTAGCCACAGCATTAAAAAGAGTAAAGCTGAGACCAGGCCCCTGGTCACCATCCATTGTTTGGTCTGAGCTGACCTCAGCAGATGCTGCAATGCATGACTGGATTCCTGTTGTAACCTCTTTCTCCATCCCACTTTCTCTGCATGAGCAGGCATGGACCCCAGTGTACTGAATATACTGTACCTTACATTCTCCCTGACAGTGATGCTCTGTCTCCTAATAACAGCCTGTAGTACAGACTGTTACAGTAAAATACAGTGACTCAAGGCCCTGCTACATGTGATGTGTCTGTGTCAGGTGGAGGAGGTGGTCCAGAATCACATGACATACTCCCTGCAGGACATGGGTGGAGACGCCAACTGGCAGCTGGTAGTGGAGGAGGGTGAGATGAAGGTGAGGATGAGGATATAGACGACCATAACTAGATACTACAGTAGACACACTGTCCCCTGCATGCCTAGTATAGAAGACTATACCTACAGTGATGAGTTTAACATGCTCCGCTCTGCTCACTCACACTGTAAACAGTGCAGTGTATATGGGTCCAATATGGGTCTATAATGGCTAATGCATGTGACTGTCTGCTATCTCAGGTGTACAGGAGAGAGGTGGAGGAGAACGGCATCGTCCTGGACCCTCTGAAGGCCACCCATGCAGTGAAGGGTGTGACAGGACACGAGTTATGCCACTACTTCTGGGACACGGACGTACGCAACGACTGGGAGAGTGAGTCTATCGTCATCAGATTATTTTTAGACTAGAGTCATCATTTTATTTTGTTACTTTGCACACAATCAATGTCTTGAATTATGTTGATTTGTCTAGTCTTGGTCTGTTTCTCTTCCAGCCACTATTGAAAACTTCAACGTGGTGGAGACGCTCTCAGACAATGCTGTTATAGTCTACCAGACACACAAGGTAATCATACCTCTGGAGTTCAGGCTCACCCTAGTGTGTCAGGCTCTTGTACATGTGGGTTGTCTAAAGACTCGTCATGTTTGACTGACAGCCAATGGTTGTGTTTCAGAGAGTATGGCCAGCCTCTCAGAGGGACGTTCTCTACCTATCCGCTATCAGGAAGATCCTGGCAACCAATGAAAGTGACCCAGACACGTGGCTGGTCTGCAACTTCTCTGTGGATCATAACAACGCTCAGGTGAGTTCCACAGACACAAAGGGCTTGATGGCATAGAGCTAGGGATCAATGTTGAATTGGAAGGGGGGGGAATGGCTACTGCTCTCTTACCTTCTCATCAATTCCTTTCTTTCTGTAGCCCACCAACCGGTGTGTCCGTGCGAAAATCAACGTGGCCATGATCTGCCAGACCCTTGTGAGCCCTCCAGAGGGTAACAAAGAGATCAGCAGGGACAACATCCTCTGTAAGATCACCTACGTGGCCAACGGTGAGTACAGCAACCCAAGTTCTTTCAGGTCCCCACTAGGTGAGGACTTCATGGTTGTCATATGAGCCTGGTCAAGTTTATCCACCTACATGTCAGTTTTTTTTCTTCTATGTTACCTATTGGACCACGTACAAGCTGCTTTATGGAAGTTAAATGTTGATTAATGGTTTGGTATAGGGATTTTATCACACCGTGTAATATATATAGTGACTGAGTGGTTGTTTTTCCCTAGTGAATCCTGGAGGCTGGGCCCCTGCCTCAGTCCTCAGAGCTGTGGCCAAGAGGGAGTACCCCAAGTTCCTCAAACGCTTCACTGGCTACGTCCAGGAGAAGACCAGTGGGAAACCCATCCTCTTTTAAACCTCTACAGGTAGCAGCGAACTCAAACCCACTCTAAAAGGCTCTGCATATGCAATGGCCGTACAGCATTTACTGCGATACGGCCTCTGTAGAAGTCAGGGCATTCATGCTTCGCAGATCTGTTGTCAAGGAAGTGAGTTTGTTTATACAGGACCTACCATCACCCAATCATGTCAATGTGGAGCTATACGAAGCCTTCGGCATTGTTACATGAATTGGGAAGTGCACAACATCACTGTACGGAGCTCGATTTGGCCTCTGGAGGCTCTGCAATTGGGTCACAGCCTCCATACGCCGCCTCCAGACAGCATTGCTGGATCAAGCCTAAAGACATCTATATAGACAAATATTTAATTACACTCTACCACACAAGTACAGTTGTTAAATCAGATCAATGTTGAGGATCATTGTGTGAGTTTTGTTATTTTTGGTAACTTTCCATCTCCTTTTCTCTCAGGCGGGAACACATTTAATCCTGAAGAGACATGGCTACATTTATGATCATTCAAGGGGCTCCCACAGACTACATTACCCATTAATCCGTCTACCAGAATGGCTCCAAACTATATTACCCATGATGAAATATCTGTATCAAATGACTAGAAACTGGTTTAGGGCTTTATTCTACCAGTAGTTGCTAGCCACCTGAGACAAAAACAACCAAACATCGTGAAACTGTCCATGTATTTGTATATAAATTCAAGAATTTCTATGGCAATATTTTGAATCAATTGAACCAATTCTTTGCTTTTTGTAAATTGTTTTGTACATTTCCAATTATACTTTGTTTGCATTAACCACTGTTTTCATGCTGCTAATTTTACTACAAAAAGAATGCAAGTAGACAGACGGAGAGTAGTGTGTTGAGTTTGGCTAGCCTTCGTCTTGTCCTCTCCTAGTGACGACCTGCCCTGGAGTCTAAAGCTTTGTACACCATTATACAGTAGCTGTAAAGGATCGTACGGAGACATTAGTTTACCAGTGTATGTAAAGTAAAGGATGTTGGCAAACTGGAATTGGAAGAACTACATAACTCGCCTGTTTTCAAAGTAAGGTGACCTTTATGACAACCAACTGAATGTATGGATGTCATTTGTTGAATGTACCTACCACAGCATTGGGTGTTCAAATGGACCTCTTCAGTCGCTTCAACGGCTGAGGAGATGGGGTGGCCATTTTTTTTCACATCCCTCGTTAACCTGTCATGCCTTAAACACCAGGATGAGCCCTGGAAGAAGTCTGTTACAGTATCATACGACCAGAGACACTACACTGGGGTCAGCATTTCACAGGATTTCTTACCTCATTTTTGTCAGAATCCTCCACTCAGCTTGAGGGGTCATAGAATCCATGGGGAAACAACATTGCCATGATGATCAGAGGAGTGACATCAGCTGAAGAATGCATTAAGCCTTTAATTTTGTCTGAGGAATTGACACGCTTTGTATATTTCTGTTGTACGTCTGAAGTGTTATCATTTGGGCAATGTTCTGTAAATTAAAATTGTTACGCTACACAAATGAAGACTTAGTCATTACTCTGCAGTTGTGAGGATGTTTTTACATGAGGGAAATGGAGAGTACTGTTTTTTGTTTTTTTTAAACAAAGCATCGATTGCAACTGATATTCAAGATTTTTTGGGAAAAGAAACAAGTGGAACGCATTTTATTTATAGGATTCTTCACATTCAGTGATTAAAATATTTATCTTCAGCAAACTATATATAATCATAGATCTGACACATTCTGTCTAAAATGGAGGCAAACTACAGGTTAGTTAACAATAGAGGACACACTCGTTCTTCAGTATCAAAGGATATCCTGAGAAATATTCAGTTGACACCCCTCCCTATAAAATTTGTTTCTGTGCATCAAAAAAAATCTACCATTGTACTTATGACATACATAGGTGTGCATATTCCACTAATCCAACGTTCGTCAAGGAAAAATAGTTATTACAATCATAACTAACATCCAAAGTGCCATTTTGACAGGGGCGAGTGTATATCGCCATCCTCTTCAATGAAGCTAAAAATCCAAGAAGATTGACCGGGTCTCCTCTCAGGTCGACAGCAGCCTTCAAACTGCTCCTTTCATCCTGTCTGATTGGAATGAATAGCAATGTGTTGGTTGGTTTGGTACCTTCAACATACCAGCCAATGAGTCTTTAGCTTGGTCTTGGCTTGGTGGTTTCAGAATGAATATAATATCTGTTCTTTTAACAGCATGAGTCGAGGCTCATCCATATTGGCCTTGTGTTTTCCATGTCACTGTTACACTTCTGCAATGGCCAAGATGTCACTAAATGTTCATTATCCAACCAGCTACTATGAAGAAAGTGTAATAACTTCTAGTCAGCAGGAAAATGAAAACATTCAAATTAATGTATATCTTCTATATATGCTTTTCTTTATAGGCCATGAGGGACTTCACTGACATGCTCTAACAAACATCACTTGGTAAGGTCTGACATGTAATTCCATTTGTGTCTTGTTTTAGTTCATCAGCCTATCAGGTGTGAGCATCCCAGTCCTTTGTGTTTGGCAATAGTGGATTTAGCAGCGCTGGGGGTGGAGTCAAAGGAGCCCTGTCCAATGGAGTGTAGCGATTGTCAAGACGATTGACAAAATCGTAGTACTCTGTAAGCCTCCCCTTTCACTGAAACAGAAGAGTGCAGTGTAAGTAAATACAGGTTATTATATCCATTTGACAGATCTGCTCCTACAGGGGTGTGCTAGTCAGAGCCCTATGGGCCCCTGGTCAAAAGTAGTGCACTTTATAGCAGACTTTTATTTTAAATTATTTATTTGATTGTATTTTATCAGGGAGTCATATAGAGACCAAGGTGTATTTTACAGATGAGCCCTGAATTATTATTGAAAAACAATTCGATCCATTTTAGAATAAGGCTGCAACGTAAAAAAAAATATGGATAAAGTCAAGGGGTCTGAATACTTTGATGTTCTGTATGTTTAAATCAGACTTATTTGTATGTGCTCTAGAGAACAACATATACATAGTACTGAATGCAGGTAAAACTAATTTCAGGTCAAAAAAGTGTTTCTGTAATACAATAAAGGCAGACGGTAGAGCCTGGTCAACCATGGAGGCGATAGCATACACAACAGTATCATCAGCATACAGTACAAGTGCAGGTTCCAATTTCTTACAGACAAGATATTGTTAATGTAAACAGAAAGTACAGGACCCAGAATCAACCCCTTTCGTAATATCCAGGAAACCTGATTTAACACCATCAGTAGATACACATTGAGTTATATCTGTCAAGTCATTTTTAAACCAGTTACATGCAGCCTGGTCGAGGCCAATTTGAGGAAAGCCTCTTAATTAGTAGTGAGTGATCAATAGTATCGAAAGCCTTTGACAGGTCAATGAAAAGGGCATCACAATGTTGCCTTTTATACATACAGTTAACCACAACATTTATAACTAGGGACCTGGTCTGAAACCTGACTGATGTACATTTAGAATACATTTCAAAGATAAGAAAGAAAGCTGAGAATGAATCAAGGATTGTAATATCTTAGTTGGCAAGAAAGTTTAGAAATAGGGTGATAATCATTTAACCTTTATTTAAGGAGGAGTACCTGGGCCGCCTTCCAAACCTTGGGGATAGTACCAGATATAATCATCAGGTTAAACATATGGGTTAATGATTCAGCAATCAGGGGGGCAGAGAGCTGCAGCAACAATGGATCAAGTATATCAGCCCCAGTGGATTTTTTTTTCTCCATCAATCCAGGCATCTTGCACATCACAGGTAGTAAATTGTTGAAATGAAAACAAAGATTCACTAGAAGTTGACGGGTTAACCATCGAGGCAGCTAGAGGCTGGCAGAGGGAAGAGCAGTCGATTGACTGAACAGGGTCAACTACACCACCGTTTCTCTCAAATAAAAAGCCTGCCGAGATTAAAAGTATCACTTATCCCATTCTTCTCAGTTATGATGCCAGAGTCAGACAAAACTTGCTTAGGCAGGGAAGAACAGGAATTTGAACACTTCAGGGCATTTACTGTTTTCCAAAATGTAGAAGGATCACCACCTGAGTCAGAGAGAGCTTAAAAAATAGTTTGATTTAGCTTTTTTTTTTAAATCGAGATAGTACAACTCTTTCTCAATTGTCTGAAAGATTGCCAGTCCACCTTGATTTGGCCCAAGTCTGATTTATCATCTGAATTAGCTCAGATAAATCAGGAGAAACACCAAGAACACTAAGGTAACCTGCCTAAATAACTACTGATCCGTAGCACTCACGTCTTTAGCCATGAAGTGCTTTGAAAGGCTGGTCATTGCTCACATCAACACCATTATCCTAGAAACACTAGACCTACTCCAATTTGCATACCGCCCCAACAGATGATGCAATTTCTATTGCACTCAACACTGCCCTTTCCCACCTGGACAAAAGGAACACCTATTTGAGAATGCCATTCATTGACTACAGCTCAGCATTCAACACCATAGTGCCCTCAAAACTCATCAGTAAGCTAAGGACCTTGGGACTAAACACCTCCCTCTGCAACTGGATCCTGGACTTCCTGACGGGCTGTCCCCAGGTGGTAAGACTAGGTAACAACATATCCGCCACGCTGATCCTCAACAAGGGGGCCCCTCAGGGGTGCGTGCTCAGTCCCCTCCTGTACTCCCTGGCCAGGCACGACTCCAACACCATCATCAAGTTTGCTGATGACACAACAGTGGTAGGCCTGATCACCGACAATGATGAGACAGCCTATAGGGAGGAGGTCAGAGACCTGGCCGTGTGGTGCCAGGACAACTACCTCTACCACATCCTCTACCTCAACGTGATCAAGACAAACGACATGATTTTGGACTACAGGAAAAGGAGGACCGAGCACGCCCCCATTCTCATCGACAGGGCTGTTGTGGAGGAAGTTGAGAGCTTCAAGTTCCTTGGTGTCCACATCACCAACAAACTATCATGGTCCAAACACATTAAGACAGTCGTGAGGAGGGAACGACAACACCTATTCCCCCTCAGGAGACTGAAAAGATTTGGCATTGGTCCTCAAAAGGTTCTACAGCTGCACCATCGAGAGCACCAGAGAGAACAGTCTGTTTTCTCTGCTACCCCACTGCAAGCGGTACCGGAGCGCCATGTCTAGGTCCAAAAGGCTTCTTAACAGCTTCTACCCCCAAGCCATAAGACTCCTGAACAGCTAATAAACGAGCTACTCAGACAATTTGCATTGCCTTCCACCTTTTACACTGCTGCTACACTCTGTTTATTATTTATGCATGGTCCCTTTAACTCTACCTACATTTACATATTACCTCAACTAACCCCCTGTAAATAGCCTCACTATTGTTATTTTACTGCTGCTGTTTAATTATTTGATCTATTTATTACTTACCACTTATTTTTCTTAAAAAGGCATTGTTGGTTAAGGGCTCGTAAGTAAGCATTTCACTGTAAGGTGTATTCGGCACATGTGACAAATACAATTTGATTTGAAAACCAAGGGTTTCACCTACATTATCTTTGACTCTGAATTGATTAAAAGGGGTGTGTTTATCTGCCAGATGAATAAATATGGAGGATACATTTTCTAGAGCCCACTCAGGGTCAGGAATACAGGAGACCGTGGCTAAATCAGAGTAGAACATGTCATGTTGGGGCGGCAGGTAGCCTAGTGGTTAGAACCTAAAGGTTACAAGATCGAATCCCCGAGCTGACAAGGTAAAAATCTGTCATTCTGCCCCTGAACAAGGCAGTTAACCCACTGTTCCTAGGCCTTCATTGAAAATAATAATTTGTTCTTAACTGACTTGCCTAGTTAAATAAAGGTTTAAAAAAAAAAAAAAAACTTGAGCAGAAACATTTTAAAAAGTTATCTTCTTATCGGAAATAGGGTGTTGAGCAGAGCCCTATGGGCCCTGGTCAAAAGTAGTGCATTATGTAGGGAATAGGGTGTAATTTGGGACACACCCAGTGAGTGAATACTCACTAAGTAGACATCGAGCACTGAGCCATCATCCCGGTCCATGTCCACCTCTACGTCCATGGTGCTCTGCTCTGAAGTCAGACAGATGGCGCTGTCTTGCAGGGTGAATGTTGAGCTGGACGCCATTTCATCTCTGAGGGGAAACAGGAGAACAAGAAACACACATAAGTAGATATACAAACAAGAGTCCCAAATGGCACCCTATTCCCTCCATAGCTCCCTTCTTTTGACCATAGTGCAAGATTAACTGCATAGCAAATCAAAGAATCCAACATGAAAATGACAGCCAGGTGAAACCCCCTTCAGGGAAACAGAGGAAAACCTGTGTGTCTGGTGTCTGGCTATAGACTAGAGGTCTCTCTAGGGGAAGTTAATGTCTAAGAACTTACAAACAGGATAAGTTCATTTAAGTAAGGGAATTCTGGGACATTATGTTTTATGTGGAACTCCTTTACTGGGTTATGGACCTCTAAAAAGAGTCCCAAATAATCAGGGAAAATAAACGTCCTTTAAAACACAGCATCACGTGAACAGCAGGGGGCACTGGGGGCTGGTGTACATCTGAAACAGGCCATTTCCTTGATGCATGTCAGCTGACTCCTGACTTTGCTTAAATTCAGGAATGTGTTTACCATTTTATGGCATGTTATTGCCTACCCCTCTTAAAGGTGACATGCAGGCACACACACACCTCAGAAAAGGGATTATGTACATACATAGAAAAAGTCACCCTGTCAGAAAATTACACTCTCTCTTCTAACAATGTCTCTTAATCAGACCTTCTGAAAGCCTTGAGTCAAATATTCATGAAACACATTGATAGACAAATTTAGGGCAACAGACAGGTGCCTGAGAAGGGAACAAGACCAGGCAGGCATCACAATGGAGACTTCCAGTTGGGTTAGAACCTGACACTACTGGGGGGGGGGGGGGGGGGGGGGGGACAGAGAGTCTCCAGGTGGAAGGAAGGAAGGGGAGAGAGGTACCTGTCTTCAGACTGGGTCTCCAGGTTGATGGAGGAGGAGGAGATGGTTCCCATGGAGGAGCCCTCGTAGGAAGATGGGGTGTCAGGGACTAGGTCAGGACGCAGGTAGGAGCCAAACACTGGGAGAAACACACATAGCGATGGCTTCACTGAGAGATACACACATAGCGATGGCTTCACTGAGAGATACACACAAAGCCATGACCTCACTGAGAGATACACACAAAGCCATGACCTCACTGAGAGATACACACAAAGCCATGACCTCACTGATAATGCCTTCAGTCAGTCAATGTATTATTAACTGTATTTGTATAACAGCAACCTGGGCCTAAACCCCAAAAGAGTATGCAGATGTGACAGGGCAAGGACAAAGTCCTGGGTGCTTGTGCTGTGCTATTAATTTAACACATGATCTAAAGACCTACAGTACAGACTGGATGTCGAAGCTGCAGGACAGAACATGGGTTTGAATTAGTTTAATTAGATGAGATAATAAAACAACCATGTCTTGTGCTTACAATTATTATGTAATTGTCCCTACAAGAACCTTTTATCCCTCAAAATAGGGTTTTCTAACAAGACCGAAGGTATGAGTGGAATTGGTTAACTAGAATACGTAGAGTAAGCTATTGAAAATGAAACTGTACATGTAAAATATATAAATGTCTTTATGGTATGTTATATGAAGGTTGGACATAGAACGTGCACAAAGGTGTTGTTTAGTTAAAATAAGATTTCATATAAACTAAAGAAGCTATGTTGCAATATGAAACAAGACTTCTCTCTCTTACTCAGAAGTCTGCACCCTCATCTCTTCCTGTAATATTGGCCAACAGTTTGGCCAACAGTGGTGTTACCGTAGAGGAAGAGTCATGACGCTGAGTTACTATTGTGGAAAGCGGCCTGATTCTAATCCAGCCAGCCACTGGAGTCAGGGCCTGATTCTAATCCAGCCAGCCACTGGAGTCAGGGCCTGATTCTAATCCAGCCAGCCACTGGAGTCAGGGCCTGATTCTAATCCAGCCAGCCACTGGAGTCAGGGCCTGATTCTAATCCAGCCAGCCACTGGAGTCAGGGCCTGATTCTAATCCAGCCAGCCACTGGAGTCAGGGCCTGATTCTAATCCAGCCAGCCACTGGAGTCAGGGCCTGATTCTAATCCAGCCAGCCACTGGAGTCAGGGCCTGATTCTAATCCAGCCAGCCACTGGAGTCAGGGCCTGATAATGACTCCTCAAGAGACACAGAAAGAGTTTACATGAATAACGCTAACTCAATCACTCACACAGAGACAGAGAGAGAGAGAGAGAGAGCGAAAGAGAGACAGCGAGAGAGACACCGAGAGAGACAGCGAGAGGGATGAGTTAGGAGGACTGGCTGTTAATAACAGGATATAGACTGTGTTTTCTTTCCGGTGAGGTAACATTTCAGTGGGGGCTGGAGGTGGAGACACTATGGCACTACTGAAGGACTAGTTTATGGGGACCAAGTGGTTTTCAAAGGCCCATCGGTCCAGACATAATGAGAGGTATGGTCTACATGACATATCTGGGAAGTGATTTCTCTCAGGTGCTTTTTGTTTTTACAACACATGAATGTGTGGATGATTGATAATAGTGTGCTGGTCTACCTTGTCCGTCTAGACTGGCCAGACTGCGTGCTCCTCCCAGACTCTGCCTCCTCTCCTCCTCCTCCTCTTCCTTCTGAGAAGACAGGATCTCCTGAGAGGACGACTTCAGAGCAGGGATGGATGTACGAGTCCTCTTAGAAGGGGAGAAGCGAATGGCTGCAGAGAGACAGAGAGAGAGAGAGAAAGAGAGGGGAGTGGGATGGGGAGCGAGGTAAAAGAAAGGGGGAGACAGAAACGAGTGGTGGGGGAAGAGAAAAGGAGAGCGGAGGGAAGGGAGAGAGTAAGATAAGGAGAGAGAGAGGGAGCAAGAGAGAAATAGGGGGTTGGGGAGAGAGTGAGGGGGTAGGAATGAGAGTGAAGGGGTTGAGCAAGAGAGAAAGAGGGGGTTGGGGAGAGAGTGAGGGGGTTGGGGAGAGAGTGAGGGGGTAGGAATGAGAGTGAAGGGGTAGAGCAAGAGAGAAAGAGGGGGTTGGGGAGAGAGTGAGGGGGTAGGAATGAGAGTGAAGGGGTCGAGCAAGATAGAAAGAGGGGGTTGGGGAGAGAGTGAGGGGGTAGGAATGAGAGTCAAGGGGTAGAGCAAGAGAGAAAGAGGGCGAGATGGAGGGAACAGATTACCCTGATTGCAACCATTATCGTGCATAATCAAGTTTGAAGTGTCTGTCCCAAAGTAGCAGTAAAATGATCAAACTGTTAACGCATAATGATCATTATGCAACTGTCCCCCGATGTTCCATTCTGACTCCCAAGCAGAGCATGAAATCCCTCCCCATTGTATCAAACTGTGCAGAAGCATTGCCATAATAATACCAAGCATCTAAATCCCAAACCATGGCAGAAACCATCTTCATTAAATCAGCATTGCACACTGCTTTATTTCATCTTAACATGAAACATTCCACAAGTCAAAACCCTGAAGTGAGAAGGGCTTCAGCCACTGGGGTGGGTTCCTAAATTACCCCCACTGGGGGACTGGCATGGCCACCACCCAAACAGAGGACAACCATAGACTCCTGTTAATAGGGAGAAACTAAGCACCTCTTTGATAACAAGATATTTCTGGGGAAAGAACTAAAGGCAGAACAGAACTACTAAAATATGCAACTACATAAATGTATCCATGGACGCATTACCGTAAGTCACTTTCGCCAAGAATCTATATCAGTATGTCAGCGTATATCAGTATGTCAGCATATATCATTATGTCAGCATATATCATTATGTCAGCGTATGTCAGCGTATATCAGTATGTCAGCGTATATCAGCGTATATCAGTATGTCAGCGTATATCAGTATGTCAGCGTATGTCAGCGTATATCAGTATGTCAGCGTATATCAGTATGTCAGCATATATCAGTATGTCAGCGTATATCAGTATGTCAGCGTATATCAGTATGTCAGCGTATATCAGTATGTCAGCGTATATCAGTATGTCAGCGTATATCAGTATGTCAGCGTATATCAGTATGTCAGCGTATATCAGTATGTCAGCGTATATCAGTATGTCAGCGTATATCAGTATGTCAGCATATATCAGTATGTCAGCGTATATCAGTATGTCAGCGTATATCAGTATGTCAGCGTATATCAGTATGTCAGCGTATATCAGTATGTCAGCGTATATCAGTATGTCAGCGTATATCAGTATGTCAGCGTATGTCAGCGTATATCAGTATGTCAGCATATATCAGTATGTCAGCGTATGTCAGTATGTCAGCGTATATCAGTATGTCAGCGTATATCAGTATGTCAGCGTATATCAGTATGTCAGCGTATATCAGTATGTCAGCATATATCATTATGTCAGCGTATGTCAGCGTATATCAGCGTATATCAGTATGTCAGCGTATATCAGTATGTCAGCGTATATCAGCGTATATCAGTATGTCAGCGTATGTCAGCGTATATCAGTATGTCAGCATATATCAGTATGTCAGCGTATATCAGTATGTCAGCGTATATCAGTATGTCAGCATATATCAGTATGTCAGCGTATATCAGTATGTCAGCGTATATCAGTATGTCAGCGTATGTCAGCGTATATCAGTATGTCAGCATATATCAGTATGTCAGCATATATCAGTATGTCAGCATATATCAGTATGTCAGCATATATCAGTATGTCAGCGTATATCAGTATGTCAGCGTATGTCAGCGTATGTCAGTATGTCAGCGTATATCAGTATGTCAGCGTATATCAGTATGTCAGCGTATATCAGTATGTCAGCGTATATCAGTATGTCAGCGTATATCAGTATGTCAGCGTATATCAGTATGTCAGCGTATATCAGTATGTCAGCGTATATCAGTATGTCAGCGTATATCAGTATGTCAGCGTATATCAGTATGTCAGCGTATGTCAGTGTATATCAGTATGTCAGCATATGTCAGCGTATATCAGTATGTCAGCGTATATCAGTATGTCAGCGTATGTCAGCGTATGTCAGCGTATATCAGTATGTCAGCGTATATCAGTATGTCAGCGTATGTCAGTGTATATCAGTATGTCAGCATATGTCAGCGTATATCAGTATGTCAGCGTATATCAGCATATATCAGTATGTCAGCGTATATCAGTATGTCAGCGTATGTCAGCGTATGTCAGCGTATATCAGTATGTCAGTATGTCAGCGTTTATCAGTATGTCAGCGTATATCAGCGTATATCAGTATGTCAGCGTATATCAGTATGTCAGCGTATATCAGTATGTCAGCGTATATCAGTATGTCAGCGTATATCAGTATGTCAGCGTATATCAGTGCATATCAGCGTATATCAGTATATCAGCGTATATCAGTATGTCAGCGTATATCAGTATGTCAGCGTATATCAGTATGTCAGCGTATATCAGTATGTCAGCGTATATCAGTATGTCAGCGTATATCAGTATGTCAGCGTATATCAGCGTATATCAGTATATCAGCGTATTTCAGTATGTCAGCGTATATCAGTATGTCAGCGTAAACTGAAAGCACAGCGAGAGGAGCTGAGGGAGGGTTTGAAATCTGACCTATTTAATTGACTGACAACAGTGTATGTGTTACTGGATCATCCACATAACAAACTGGTAAAACACAATCACGTATACATTTCTCCTGTAAGAGGACCTTACATCAACACAGCTGCGTTGTTGCCTTCAACACAGCAGGTGACTAACAAATCAATCTGTACAAACATTTCCAATGGTTTAAAGTTGACTAAACTGTACGTGACACACCGACATAGTGTAATTGTAGTCTCAGTCTTAGCCCTCATACCCCTTATACCATTACACTTGTTTTCCGATCCCAGTGCTTGGCATGTGTGACAGCTTAAGTCATAAATGTATCCCTGTCATAGGGGACTGAGGAACAAAAGCCAGCAGACTTACTCGGAGTCTTCCGGAACACCGAAGTGCTCATGAACTTGAGGAATCGGTTGGCATAGAAACCAGGCCGGTGCACCGAGACAGAGTCCTGAGGACAGAACAGAAGCCAATACAGGCTTTTATCAGGGAGGGCCATTTGTGATCAATAAGAATGGAACCTATGAACGGTGTGTGTTCAGAAGGACACACGTAATCAGCAGCATATCAACTTACGCCGTCGTAGACCAGGGCCTTCCATGAGTGTTCCAACTTCTTAATGAATCTGAGGGGGAAACAAGAAGTCTTGTCACAAACAGAGCTTGTTACGCAACAAACCCAACCCCGCACCAAGCCCCATCACCCAAAACCTGAGATGCTTCCCGTTGACACCAAAAACAGAACAGGAACCACAGCAATATTACATTTAATGTTACATAATATGCTCCCATTGTAGTTACATTTGACACTGCAATTGATGGACTGAGGCAAGCAAACAGTTGGCAAGGGAAGAGGATTAATATGAAAAGATATATGGGGAATGATATCATTATGGAACTCCCCAGCCAAGACACTGACAGACAGGTCCTGAGGTCAGCTTAGAGATGCTGAGATATGGACAAGGGAACAAGCTTTAGGGACACTTCTGTCTCTCTGGCCCTCGAGGTTTGTCACACTGAGGAGCTTCTCTCTCCCTTACTCCCTGCATTGGGACAGAAAATCAATGCTTCACCAGAGTGAATAGGAAAGACTGATAGCTACAGAACCCTTATTAACAGAGTTGGATAGAAAAGGATGCTTTAAGGACCCAGGAGAGTGGCTGCTTGATATCCAATCAATCAGAATATGTAATGCTAACTAGTCTGTGGGCGTAGCAACGAACCCTCCATGTTACAGAACATTATAGTATGTTATTATGCTATATAATATAGCATGTTATGAAGTCATGTTAAACCTGTAGGACTGCAGGATGTCGATGATGCCCAGGAAAATAAGCAGCTTCTCTTCTTTGTGTGACTTGGCAGGAATTCCACCCATCCTGAAATACAGCCCAGTAAATGCAAGTCCAGTCACAGAATGTAGTCAGGTCAGGAGACACATTAAGGGTTTTGATCATTGTTTGTAAAAGTTTTGCCATGTATTTTTCAGTGTATGTGAATGTGAGTGTGTGTAAGTGTAAATGTCATCAAGCTATTACAGTGTATATGATTGTGTACTGTACGTGTGGTTGTCTTTGAATGTGTATGGGCAGTATGACTGAGGTGAGCTGACTCACGTGTCGTCTGTGGTGTGGGCCTCGGCAGCCTTGCCGTCCCCCTGGATAGACTCCATGGCTGTGGAGTAGAGGACCCTCTGGGCCACGGGCCGCTTGCCATCCCCCACTGCCTGACCCGGCTCGCCGCCCTCCTTCGGGCTCTGGTCCAGAACATGCACGGCCAGAAGCAGACTGTAGTCCATGATCTTAAAGCTCTCCAACACCTGCAGCACACAACATGAAACCACACAGTTAATTACCATGGTCTGAAATAACATCAAAACAACCCGTAGGCTAGCAAAGAGTGGAAACAGTTGGAGCGGTGTTGGCCTTGGTCTAAGTCCGGAATCTGACCAGTATCACACACAGCTGTGTGCATTTTAAACAAAAAGTGTTTTTTTATGATCTGGGTTATTGAAGTGTGACCCGTATTTCTGTGTGACCAAAGATAAATAGGCAATTGTGATATGATGTGTGGAAAGTCATCCTTTTTATAGTCCCTTCTGCCATAATAGGATTATCGAATTAGCATCCAAAAAATTGCTGATGTAGTTTGCCTGATTTTCCATCATTGGACTACGGGAATCGTCTTATTCTAAGCATTATTGTACCAATCCCCGAAACATCTAAGAATAGCACTGTCTGTCTGTCTGTAAGAGAGACGACAACGAGAAACAAGGAATGGTCATCATGATTGTCATGGTAATTCCTAGAATCTGCTCTCAGTTGGATTCCGTAAACAGTATTTCCAACATCGGGAACTTCCAAACTTGCCAAACGGACTCAGTCATCATCATCCGTTATATAGAACTGGCTAGTAGAAAACAGGCTGAGTGAAAGGACCACAACAGAACCAGTTTATTTGCCTTTTCAGACATAATCTAAGAAATGTGAACTAATATGTCCAGAATGAGGATCTTTGATAATAAAGACTAACACAAACACACCCTTACTAAGAGTGGACAGTAGGAGGGATATAGTTGAGCAAAGATGGCCTTTAGATATGTTATACCACTGATGTATCTATAACTAGAATCCATTGCACCATGACTGAGCACACCCACAATAAGATTATAGAACAGCTATTTCCAGGATATCCCCATGGTAAATGCGTCTTTATTTGTGCTTTATTGTTGGTGGTTTAATCATGGTTAATTAGTTCTGTAGTGTCCTTTTAAGACGAATGCAAACCATGAACAATCATACAGACACGCGCGCACACCAGCCACACATACACACAAACATTCAGAATAAACACTTGTGCTCTTGTTCGAGCTTGGTATTTTCCATGTCTCTGATTTGCATCCCTTCCTCTTGACTCCCCCGTCCTATTCTTAGGCAACCATTTTGAATAGAGCCACACACCAACCTGCCCGGAAAAGGCTATAAGGACACTCCTGACCTGCAAACCGATATTTCATTTCAGAATTGGTAAAAATCAGGTTATGGTTAGGGTTTGGTTAAGGTAAGGTCAGTTTTAGATTTTAGTTGGTTGTTAGAGGTCAGGAGTGTCCTTAAAATAATTACAATTCTCAGCCTTTACATTGACATTTGATGGAATGTCTCCATGTTTTTATGTTAGGCGTAGTGGCTAGATCCAGCTGTAGCACTGCATGGGGAATATGGTGTCATTTGAGATCTGCCGTGGTTTGGCTTTGTGAGAGAGGCCATTGTTGTCCCCGTCATCTTCCAAAGGAATGACAGAATCACATGACATGGCAGGAGGACAACATGACATGGCAGGAGAAGAGGGGGACAACATGACATGGCAGGAGGAGAGGGGGACAACATGACATGGCAGGAGGAGAGGGGGACAACATGACATGGCAGGAGGAGACGGGACAGCATGACATGGTGACAACATGACATGGCAGGAGGAGAGGGGGACAACATGACATGGCAGGAGGAGAGGGGACAACATGACATGGCGACAACATGACATGGCAGGAGGAGAGGGGGACAACATGACATGGCAGGAGGAGAGGGGGACAACATGACATGGCAGGAGGAGAGGGGGACAACATGACATGGTAGGAGGAGAGGGGGACAACATGACATGGTAGGAGGAGAGGGGGACAACATGACATGGCAGGAGGAGAGGGGGACAACATGACATGGCAGGAGGAGAGGGGGACAACATGACATGGCAGGAGGAGAGGGGGACAACATGACATGGCAGGAGGAGAGGGGGACAACATGACATGGCAGGAGGAGAGGGGGACAACATGACATGGCAGGAGGAGACGGGACAACATGACATGGCAGGAGGAGAGGGGGACAACATGACATGGCAGGAGGAGAGGGGGACAACATGACATGGTAGGAGGAGAGGGGGACAACATGACATGGCAGGAGGAGAGGGGGACAACATGACATGGCAGGAGGAGAGGGGGACAACATGACATGGCAGGAGGAGACGGGACAACATGACATGGCAGGAGGAGAGGGGGACAACATGACATGGCGACAACATGACATGGCAGGAGGAGACGGGACAACATGACATGGCAGGAGGAGACGGGACAACATGACATGGCAGGAGGAGAGGGGGACAACATGACATGGCAGGAGGAGAGGGGGACAACATGACATGGCAGGAGGAGAGGGGGACAACATGACATGGCAGGAGGAAAACGGGACAACATGACATGGCAGGAGGAAAACGGGACAACATGGCAGGAGGAGAGGGGGACAACATGACATGGCAGGAGGAGAGGGGGACAACATGACATGGCAGGAGGAGAGGGGGACAACATGACATGGCAGGAGGAGAGGGGGACAACATGACATGGCAGGAGGAGAGGGGGACAACATGACATGGCAGGAGGAGAGGGGGACAACATGACATGGCAGGAGGACACGGGACAACATGACATGGCAGGAGTAGAGGGGGACAACATGACATGGCAGGAGGAGACGGGACAAGATGACATGGCAGGAGGAGAGGGGGACAACATGACATGGCGACAACATGACATGGCAGGAGAAGAGGGGGACAACATGACATGGCAGGAGGAGAGGGGGACAACATGACATGGCGACAACATGACATGGCAGGAGGAGAGGGGGACAACATGACATGGCAGGAGGAGAGGGGGACAACATGACATGGCAGGAGGAGACGGGACAACATGACATGGCAGGAGGAGACGGGACAACATGACATGGCAGGAGGAGAGGGGGACAACATGACATGGCGACAACATGGCATGGCAGGAGAAGAGGGGGACAACATGACATGGCAGGAGGAGAGGGGGACGACATGACATGGCGACAACATGACATGGCAGGAGGAGACGGGACAACATGACATGGCAGGAGGAGAGGGGGACAACATGACATGGCAGGAGGAGAGGGGGACAACATGACATGGCAACAACATGACATGGCAGGAGGAGAGGGGGACAACATGACATGGTAGGAGGAGAGGGGGACAACATGACATGGCAGGAGGAGAGGGGGACAACATGACATGGCAGGAGGAGAGGGGGACAACATGACATGGCAGGAGGAGAGGGGGACAACATGACCCGCCACGAGTTCTATAACAATAATGAGAAGAAAATAAATCCCAAACATTCTGTGTGTTTGTGCAGGGCAGGATTAAGAAATCACTAAGACACTTTATGTTGGTGTTTCATTTATTTTGGCAGATACCCAAATGTTCTTGTGATAAAACTTAATCCACAGTTATTTTTTATAAACTATTGATCCTCTGTCGCTAAATGATGCTCTCTGTTGTATTTTGAACATTGCCTCTTGGACCTAGCCATTGATTCACACAATTGACCAGTCACATTATGCAGTTATTATACAGTTTATATTTCCTTATTATCGGGGCTGAAGCCCAGAAGCTTCAGCCCCTGCATTAATCCGGCCCCTTTGTGTGTGTGTGTGTGTGTGTGTGTGGCGCTGTGTGTGTGCGTGCATGTGAGCATACGTGTTTGTTTCCGTCTCAAATTAATAGGGGCATTCCCAGACAAAAACCTTTGCAGACATCAAGTTAAATGCCACTCCACGTCCCTCTTCCCTAGTCACAAACAGACCTCATGATTGGCAACCCCTTACAAAACATTGTACCCTTCGCTAAACTGTCATTCCATTTGACATTGTCATCCTCTGAACAACATCTCAGAGCCCTGCAGTGCAGTGACGTACATTGTCACCCCCCCCCCCCCCCCCCCCCACTCCCCTCTCCAGTCATAGGACTGGGCATGGTTTATTAATGTTCTTAGTTTGTTGTGAGATGGAGAGAGGAGAAGAAGGAAAAACATACTACTCTACATTTCCCTCAGTGACCCACATTCAGCAGCAGACACTTCCTGGTCCCCCTCTCTCATCTCACCCCTTACCTCCCCTCCATACCTTGGCTGAATCTCCTTCCCCCCCTCACCCACGTCCCTCTCGATCCCACTCCTGTTTTTCGGTGTGGCAGCAGGCTCTGTGGCTAGGGGTTTACTGCTTACTCATGGAAACGGACAAAGATTCTGCTTAGGGGGCGCTTTGCTTACTGCTCTGGAGGGGAAGGCAGGAAGCCGTGACAATAACAAACTAGCTACAGTCCAGTCACTTACAGTACAACCACTGCTCAGACGTACCACAATAACTTCTGTTCAGGGTTACAGTTACAGAATGTATTTTTGTCTCTTAACAACTCTCCCTACTAAACAAAAGACAAAAGAGGAAGACATTTACACAAGGAGACATTTCAAAAACAAACATTGTGTCAGAATCATGACGTCAAAGACACTGTGCTCCAGCCCCCCCCCCCCCCCCCCAGACACAGCCCCCCACCCCAGACAGACACAAACAAACAGTCATTATAAAACCTGGGCCTGGCACATTAATGACCTGCATGAAACACTGTTCTCTTTATACTTTGAAGTACAAAGGAAGTGAGAGAAGAGAGATGGGGAGGGACAGAGAGACAGAGGTCGTCTAAAAGACTTCAAACAAGAGGTCATCTTAGAGTGTCTGTGAATAGGGCTGGCACAATTACTGAATAACTGTGTAACCAACGGTTACAGATGAAGACCATCATGAAACGGTTATTACGGTGACCACGGTCATTTGGCCGGCCCATTACCGTCACCCAAATTCCATGACCGTCACAGCCCTATCTGTGAACCACTGTTATCCTTTCCCCACCATTCTGAGCTAATAGAAAGTCAACATTGAGGAGTGTGTGAGTTTAGTTAACAAACACAAGGAGAGCAGAGGAGATGAATCAGCCAGCTATAGCAGCCAAATCCATCGAGGCGTGACTCCAGGCGGTGTCCCAAAGGAGAGTCATCAGAAACACACAGGACAGCCTGTTACCAAACAGGCCTATATATACCCACAACACCGTGCTACTCATGCAGACTAACTCCATTCATTAAGTCACCACTTCTCGTTTGCTGTTGAAAAACAGCTCAGTCTCCGATACAATGAAAGTGGTAAAAAACTGGTTCACAGAAGCCATGACATTGTTATGGGGGAGTAAAACAAATGTCCTTGACAATCACATCGTAGGCTATAACATTTCCAAGTTTTCAAAGGTTGGATACCTTAAACAGGAAGTGTGTCTTCCTTACTGTTCCTGGTCTACTTCCTGATGTCTACATCCTGGTTGGAGACAGAGTGAAGCACCCTGTGCCGTCAGACAGAGACAGAGACAGACAGACACTACCATGCTCTCTCTGTCAGGGACAACACCCACATTGTTACAACACAGGCTTAACAGCCTCTGGTTTAAAGTTGTCCTTAGGGGCACAGATCTAGGATAAGCTAAACCTCCACATATACTAACTATAACTTAACTGTTGAAAATACTAAACTGCCTAGGGGCAACTTCATTCTTCTCCCACATGAGATATATCCCTTCATCCCTTCAGAGCTAGCCAAGGCGGCCAGGGTTATGTACAGTACATAGGGTTATGTAAGAACTATACTGTATAATAATAGCTGAATAAGACTATTCACCATATGATCTGTAACAGTCCACATTATGATTGATTACGTGTTTTCAATCAATCAACCAATTATCTATTCACAAACAGGTAGTGTAGGTCTGAACAGAGCACAATGACAACAGAGGGAGATAAGACAGATATACACTGAGTATACCAAACATTAGGAACATCTTCCTAATATTGAGACCCATCCCCCTTTTGTCGGAAGCGGGATGCTGGCCCCATGTTGACTCCAATGTTTCCCACAGTTGTGTCACGTTGGCTGGATGTCCTTTGGGTGGTGGACCATTCTTGATACACACGGGAAACAGTTGAGCATGAAAAACCCAGCAGCGTTGCAGTTCTTGACACAAACCGGTGCGCCTGGCACCTACTACCATACCCCGTTCAAAAGGCACTTACATTTTATGAATTTCCCATTTCAGCCTCTGAATGGCACACATACACAATCCACGTCTCAATTGTCTCAAGGCTTAAAAATCCTTCTTTAACCTGTCTCCTCCCCTTCATCTACACTGATTGAAGTGGATTTAACAGGTGACATCAATAAGAGATCATAGCTTCACCTGGATTCATCTGGTCAGTCTATGTCATGGAAAAGGCAGGTGTTCTTAATGTTCTGTACACAGTGTACAGCATAGTAGTGCTGTAGGCCTATAGATCTCCAGCTTGACTTGTTGTGGTCCTGTTTGTTCTATGTACATTTTAGGTGTGGCAAAGTAGCTCCTTGCTCAGAGCAGAGTTGTGGTGTTCTCTTTCTGTTGAACAATAGCTCGGATCCCACTACTTCACTAGATTAGACAGGCTAATCTGGTGGCGATTGCTCTGAAATAGACAGGAATGCAGCCTCAGTTTGGACTCCTATCTTTAGGCTGGTGCGCTCCCTTACTTTCTCGCTCTCACGCTGCTGGGAACATTTCTTAATCACACTCAGTGTTTGGAGAGCTGTCATGGAACTGAACAGAGCTCAGAGCTCCCAATGAACCCACAGTGGAAACACACAGTCCCAGTGCCAAACACTGCAGCAACACACAGTTCCCTTTCTCAAAACACTCTGTCCAACCCTACAATCACACACACTGTTCTAGGCTTGTATACAATGTAGCAGAGTTTGAAGTGGAAGAGTGGAGAGCGAGTGTGTGTGGGTGTGGCGCACGTGCGTGCGTGTGTGCATACTTGCATTAGTATATATGCGTGTGTGTACGTGTATGCAGTGTATACTATTTGAGCGTGTGTACTGAGTGCAGAGTATCCTGTTTGAATGGGAGAGGTTGCTGATTTCCCAGAGACAGAGGGAGTCCAACTACAAATACAATCTGTGCCCTTTCCTTCTTCTGGCATCTGACCCAATGTCCAAGGGAAGACATCACCAGGAGTTTGGCCATTTAAGTCCAGAGTTTGGGAATGAAAACAGCAGACTGTAGAGATGAGCGTACAGATAGTGCTGTAAACTGAGCCTTCTCATCTGATAGTACTTCTAGTTTCTAATTCTAGCATGACTGGAAAAGCCAGAACGACTCTCCATAATCTGCATACAATACTGAAAGAATGTGAGGAATCTGCTTTGTTTTGTTAAATTGCTCCTGCCATGTGTTTGCTGAGATGCGTTGCAATACTGGGATGACTCAGCAAGTCGAAATGACATAACATTCAAACCAGCTGTATAATCTGCTTTTCTTGGTACTCAAGACAGTGTTGTAGCACAGCTTCACCAGGCCCTACCACACAGTCAGAGTTCGAGCCGACAGACAGACAGACGGACAGACACACACACACACACACATGTCCCAGTCTACACCTACCAGGCAGTCTCTCTGTAGGGTCTTCATCAGTGCATTGTAGGTGTCAGCGTCAAAGTAGAGCCCTTCATGCATGTCCTGGAAGTCCAAGTCCTTGAAGACGGGACAGGCCTTCTCTCTCTCCTTCCTGGAGGCACGTCTCTTGTAGGTGGAGCCCTTCAGGTCGTACTTGTAGTTCATCTTGACAGAGCGCGGCAGCACGTTGTTCATCACCACCAGCCGGATGTTGACGCCTCCAGACTGGATGCAGTATAGACCGTAGAACTTAGGCAACAGCGTGCGTGGGTTCTGGTTCAGGTTCTGTGTGTGGATGTGGGGAGAGAGGTGGATTGCAGTTAGTAGATTATTAAGGTTCTGGATTGGTTAGAGTTCATATAGCTCTGAATACTCAGTTAACCATTAATCCCAAACCTTAAACCTCAGTATTTTTCCACTGTTTAAAAGGCCTGAGACTAGGTTTGCAACCTAAACTGAACCCTAAATCTTATATAGTGCACTACTTTTAAACAGAGCCCTATGGGCCCTGGTCAAAAGTAGTGCACTGTATAGGGAACGCAGACCAGATTGGGTAAATTACTCACCATGTAGTAACCTGGGAGTAGTTTCTGGAGAAACTCAGCCTCTTTGTGCTGGACGGTTTTGATGATGAACTCGTCATCGCTGGTCAGGTAGAACAGAGAGCCGCTGGCCCCGGGATTGGACAGCTCAATCAGAGGCTCATTACAGATAGAGTACTGAGGAGAAAAACAACAACACATAATATAACTCGTGTAATATGCCTGAAAAAACAACAACATAACTGGTTTAATATGTCTGTAAAAACAACAACATAACTGGTTTAATATGTCTGTAAAAACAACACACAACATAACTGGTTTAATATGTCTGTAAAAACAACAACATAACTGGTTTAATATGTCTGTAAAAACAACAACATAACTGGTTTAATATGTCTGTAAAAACAACAACATAACAGGTTTAATATGTCTGTAAAAACACCACACAACACAACTGGTTTAATATGCCTGTAAAAACAACAACACAACATAACTGGTTAAATATGTCTGTAAAAACAACAACACAACATAACTGGTTAAATATGTCTGTAAAAACAACAACATAACTGGTTTAATATGTCTGTAAAAACAACAACACAACATAACTGGTTTAATATGCCTGTAAAAACAACAACACAACATAACTGGTTTAATATGCCTGTAAAAACAACAACACAACATAACTGGTTAAATATGCCTGTAAAAACAACAACACAACATAACTGGTTAAATATGTCTGTAAAAACAACAACATAACTGGTTTAATATGTCTGTAAAAACAACAACATAACTGGTTTAATATGTCTGTAAAAACAACAACATAACTGGTTTAATATGTCTGTAAAAACAACAACACAACATAACTGGTTTAATATGCCTGTAAAAACAACAACACAACATAACTGGTTTAATATGCCTGTAAAAACAACAACACAACATAACTGGTTAAATATGTCTGTAAAAACAACAACATAACTGGTTTAATATGTCTGTAAAAACAACACACAACATAACTGGTTTAATATGTCTGTAAAAACACCACACAACATAACTGGTTTAATATGTCTGTAAAAACAACACACAACATAACTGGTTTAATATGCCTGTAAAAACACCACACAACATAACTGGTTTAATATGCCTGTAAAAACAACAACACAACATAACTGGTTTAATATGTCTGTAAAAACAACATAACTGGTTTAATATGTCTGTAAAAACAACACACAACATAACTGGTTTAATATGTCTGTAAAAACACCACACAACATAACTGGTTTAATATGCCTGTAAAAACAACACAACATAACTGGTTTAATATGTCTGTAAAAACAACATAACTGCTTTAATATGCCTGTAAAAACAACAACATAACTGGTTTAATATGTCTGTAAAAACAACACACAACATAACTGGCTTAATATGCCTGTAAAAACAACAACACAACATAACTGGTTTAATATGTCTGTAAAAACAACAACATAACTGGTTTAATATGTCTGTAAAAACAACAACATAACTGGTTGAATATGTCTGTAAAAACAACACACAACATAACTGGTTTAATATGTCTGTAAAAACAACAACATAACTGGTTTAATATGTCTGTAAAAACAACACAACAGGTTTAATATGTCTGTAAAAACAACAACACAACATAACTGGTTTAATATGCCAGTAAAAACAACACACAACACAACACACAACATAACTGGTTTAATATGTCTGTAAAAACAACAACATAACTGGTTTAATATGTCTGTAAAAACAACATAACTGGTTTAATATGTCTGTAAAAACAACATAACTGGTTTAATATGACTGTAAAAACAACATAACTGGTTTAATATGTCTGTAAAAACAACAACATAACTGGTTTAATATGTCTGTAAAAACAACAACATAACTGGTTTAATATGCCTGTAAAAACAACAACATAACTGGTTTAATATGTCTGTAAAAACAACAACATAACTGGTTTAATATGCCTGTAAAAACACCACACAACATAACTGGTTTAATATGCCTGTAAAAACAACAACATAACTGGTTTAATATGTCTGTAAAAACAACAACATAACTGGTTTAATATGCCTGTAAAAACAACAACATAACTGCTTTAATATGTCTGTAAAAACAACAACATAACTGGTTTAATATGTCTGTAAAAACAACACACAACATAACTGGTTTAATATGTCTGTAAAAACAACATAACTGGTTTAATATGTCTGTAAAAACAACACACAACATAACTGGTTTAATATGTCTGTAAAAACAACATAACTGGTTTAATATGTCTGTAAAAACAACACACAACATAACTGGTTTAATATGCCTGTAAAAACAACATAACTGGTTTAATATGTCTGTAAAAACAACACACAACATAACTGGTTTAATATGTCTGTAAAAACAACATAACTGGTTTAATATGTCTGTAAAAACAACACACAACATAACTGGTTTAATATGTCTGTAAAAACAACATAACTGGTTTAATATGTCTGTAAAAACAACACACAACATAACTGGTTTAATATGTCTGTAAAAACAACATAACTGGTTTAATATGTCTGTAAAAACAACACACAACATAACTGGTTTAATATGCCTGTAAAAACAACAACATAACTGGTTTAATATGTCTGTAAAAACACCACACAACATAACTGGTTTAATATGCCTGTAAAAACAACAACACAACATAACTGGTTTAATATGTCTGTAAAAACAACAACACAACATAACTGGTTTAATATGTCTGTAAAAACAACATAACTGCTTTAATATGCCTGTAAAAACAACAACATAACTGGTTTAATATGTCTGTAAAAACAACACACAACATAACTGGTTTAATATGTCTGTAAAAACAACACACAACATAACTGGTTTAATATGCCTGTAAAAACAACAACATAACTGGTTTAATATGTCTGTAAAAACAACAACACAACTGGTTTAATATGTCTGTAAAAACAACAACATAACTGGTTTAATATGCCTGTAAAAACAACAACACAACTGGTTTAATATGCCTGTAAAAACAACAACATAACTGGTTTAATATGTCTGTAAAAACAACAACATAACTGGTTTAATATGCCTGTAAAAACAACAACACAACTGGTTTAATATGTCTGTAAAAACAACAACATAACTGGTTTAATATGTCTGTAAAAACAACACACAACATAACTGGTTTAATATGTCTGTAAAAACAACAACATAACTGGTTTAATATGTCTGTAAAAACAACAACACAACTGGTTTAATATGCCTGTAAAAACAACAACATAACTGGTTTAATATGTCTGTAAAAACAACAACATAACTGGTTTAATATGCCTGTAAAAACAACAACATAACTGGTTTAATATGTCTGTAAAAACAACACACAACATAACTGGTTTAATATGTCTGTAAAAACACCACACAACACAACTGGTTTAATATGCCTGTAAAAACAACACACAACATAACTGGTTTAATATGTCTGTAAAAACACCACACAACACAACTGGTTTAATATGCCTGTAAAAACAACACACAACATAACTGGTTTAATATGTCTGTAAAAACACCACACAACACAACTGGTTTAATATGCCTGTAAAAACAACACAACATAACTGGTTAAATATGCCTGTAAAAACAACACACAACATAACTGGTTTAATATGTCTGTAAAAACAACACACAACATAACTGGTTTAATATGTCTGTAAAAACAACAACACAACATAACTGGTTAAATATGCCTGTAAAAACAACACACAACATAACTGGTTTAATATGTCTGTAAAAACAACAACACAACATAACTGGTTTAATATGCCTGTAAAAACAACAAAACAATTCAACTGGTGAGGTACAGTATGCCTGTACAACCATAACCTAGTCGCAGATCTGTTTGTGCTGCCTCAATCAAGTCCTGTGGTCATTGAACGAGCTGCCTAATCCTCACGACAACAAGGTTCTCGCCTGATTTACAAAACACAACTTATACCATGGACAAACACCTAACACACCGTCCGTTGTTTATTGTGTGGTTAAAAAAGAACAAGTTGTATTCCAATTGGTGTGGTCTGGAATGCAAACATACTGTTTCATTCATTCAAAGATGCTTGCGTGGCTTTTCTAGCACGGTATTTCATTAACACTCACCCATGCACGCACACCCTCCCCCTTACCTCACACACACACACCCCCCTACTTCACACACACACACCTACTTCACACAGACACACACACCCCTACTTCACACACACACACACACACACACCCCTTCTTCACACACACCCCTCTACTTCACACACACCCCCCCCCCCCTACTTCACACACACACACACACACACACACACACACACACACACACACACACACACACCCCCCTACTTCACACACACACACACACACACACCCCTACTTCACACACACACACCCACACCCCTTCTTCACACACACCCCCCCCTACTTCACACACACCCCCCCCACTTCACACACACACACACACACCTCTACTTCACACACCCCCCCCCCACACACACACACACCCAACCCACCCCTACTTCACACACACCCAACCCCCCCCCCCACACACACACACCCCCCTACTTCACACACACACACCCCCTACTTCACACACACACACACACACACACACCTACTTCACACACACACACACCTACTTCACACACACACACACCCACCCACCCCCCTACTTCACACACCCCCCTACTTCACACACACACACCCCTACTTCACACACACACACACACACACACCCCTACTTCACACACACCCAACCCCCCTACTTCACACACACCCAACCCCCCCCCCACACACACACACCCAACCCCCCCCCCCCCCACACACCCAACCCCCCCCCCCCCCCACACCCCTACTTCACACACACACACACCCACCCCTACTTCACACACACACACACCCCTACTTCACACACACACACACACACACACACACACACACACACCCACCCACCCCCCTACTTCACACACACACACACACACCCCTACTTCACACACACACCCAACCCCACACACACCCAACCCCACGTAAGGCCAGCAATAAGCCTCAGGGCACGGGTGAATGTATTGTTTCCACCAGCATGTGTGTGTGTTTATCAGTTGTACCTTCACAAACAAAGCCCATGTCTGTACACACAAGAACATTTCCAGTTTAGTTTACATGAGATGAGCCTCTGGCAATAGAGCCCACATACAACAACCGTTCCAAGAACATATTTTGTGTTGTTCTCCATATGAACAGAAAAGCCTTAGTCTAACAGAACCCCTTCTATGTGGAAATCAAAGGAATAGGGGAAGTCAGTGAAGAAAGGCAGTAGTGCTGTGTCCATTAAACACTAACTTTAATGATAAGTGCAGTAAAAGGGAAACAGCACTGTGTATTCTGATGGATAGATAGATAAGAGAGAGAGAGAAGGCATGGGGTTCTCCACAGACTGATGGCAGTCTGCAATCACGTTGAGCCCACAGCACAAACACATCCGCAATATATCTGCATTTGCATTCAGTAGCCTGGGGGGTAGTATGTGTGTGTGTGTCTTAATTAAGCTGATTTGTTGCTCCGGTCTCTGAATAAATGCATAATCAATACAAGGACACACATTAAGACCGTGTTTGCATCACCCTTCATTCTCTCTCCCACTTCCAATCTGCCCCTCTCTGGCTTTCACTCTTTCTTTGCCTGTCGTGTAGCCTTTTGTCTGCTAGCAATGATTACAGATCATAAATGCAGAGTGTGGTAGGGCATTCATAAGAGTTGTGGTGAGGCTGGCTAAAACAGCCTTGACGTAAAGAGTGTTCATCCAAAACCTCAAGCTATGGGCATAATAGAAAAAATGGTAGAAAATCATTTCAAATGATAAGTAATGTGTGAGTGGAATAATATATAGATAACAGATCATGCAGTGAATAGCCAGGCCTGCTCCTGCATACAGTATGATATATGTATATATACTGTATGGTAGGTAGTGCTGCATATTGAACTCTATAACTCTATGGTGTATTATCCTCTGCTCCACCTATTCCAGTGATAATGACAGCAGAATACTAGAGAGTGGTAATGACTTTGACCTAAAGGGCCTCTCTCTCTGACATGCCTCCTGAGTTAGATCGATCAGCACGGGGTTAACTCCTGATACACGCACACCCTCTGGGAAATTACAGCCTCATTTCATTTCAATGTGCAGGGGATACAATTAAACCCGTCATAATGAAAGCATGCTCAATTAGCATGACCATTATCTTACACCCAGCCCAACCCCAATCACCACCACCACAGCTGGACATGTAGAACAGGGTAAAAACCACTGCTCTCACAGGGTGGCAGGTAGACTAGCGGTTAAGAGCTTGATGTGGAACTTCTTACACAGGGACACTCAAAGTCAATCTTAATTGAATCATTCTTTATTTGTCAGCACGCTGGAGAGATTCCAACAAACTTAATGCACCATAGTAAATGTCTGTCAGGAGCTCTGCTGGGGCAGTCCCTTATATACGGCTATACACAGACAAGTTATATTTGTATGATTTAGCATAATTAATTAATCATTACCATTTTGTTTCATTCATATCACTGACCAATACTAGTTCATAACATGTGACAGACCAACACCTCACAAGGCTTCTTCTCTCTAAACTGAGACCTTGAAACTGAGATATATTTCATTCTCAAAACAAGGTCTGGGCGTACTGACAAATTACAGCTGCTGATAGTGAGGATTCGTTAAGTCAGCCACTTGCATGAACACAGAAATTGGTTTATAGAACAGCACATGAATAGAACACATAAATGAGTTATAAGAAAAGCACATGTATACAATTTCATCACAAGCTCAACAGGTCGCTGGTTCGAATCCCCGAGCTGACTAGGTGAAAAAAATCTGTCGATGTGCCCTTGAGCAAGGCACTTAACTGTAATTGCTCCGGTAAGTCGCTCTGGATAAAAGTGTCTGATAAATTACTAAAATGTATACATGTAAAATACACTTTAGTCACCACTGATCCCAATGAATTTATTGTAGAAAGCTACTGTACATGATAGGTAGGATGAACTCTAACCTATGGGATGTGTCTCGATCAGGTGCAGTGCATAGACCTACCAGGTAGTCATCTGGTTTGATCCCGAAGAGCTCTCGGAAGTAGCGGAATGCAAGTGGGGCGTAGGTTTTGAAGCGGAAGTCTGGGTAGTGGTGCGCCGGTGTCAGGTTGCTCCCTTCACTGATGGAAAGAAGACCAACCAGACAACATAGACACAGAACAGTTAGTTAGAATATCCTCACAAACACAAGCAAGTAAGTTTGGACAAAGCCTTACAAAGAAATCTCAGCTGATCAGTTCACAAATGTAGAAAACTATCACTATTACTGATCTAGACTGATATTTTGCAAACAAATATCACACAGTCTCAGCAAAAATGTGTGTGTGTGGGGGGGGGGGGGGGGGGCTATAACTAGAACACAATCTTCATGTCAGAGCATTCAGCCCAGTCAGTTCCATTCAGCGTGGCATGAAGTAACGCAACACACCTCTGTGTGTATTGACATTAATACAGTAACCCATGATGGCAAGCCAGATGAACTGGTATTCCAGTGGCACACAGCCCTGTTTAGAGGTCAGAGCCTGGAGAGCGAGAACAGCTCTGATTACCCTAAACAATACTCATACAACACCTTACAACACCATAAAACACCTCACAACACAAAACCACACCACACAATACCACCTTACAACACCACACAACACCATAAAACACCTTACAACACAACATCACACCATACAACACAATACCACACCATAAAACACCTTACAACACCACACCATCTTACAACACAATACAACACAATACCACACCATAAAACACCTTACAACACCACACCATCTTACAACACAATACAACACAATACCACACCATAAAACACAATACAACACCACACCATCTTACAACACAATACAACACAATACCACACCATAAAACACCTTACAACACCACACCATCTTACAACACAATACAACACAATACCACACCATAAAACACAATACAACACCATAACACACATTACAACACCATAAAACACATTACAACACCATAAAATACATTACAACACCATAAAACACCTTACAACACCACACCATCTTACAACACAATACAACACAATACCACACCATAAAACACAATACAACACCATAACACACATTACAACACCATAAAACACCACACAACAACACCACACAACAAAACAACACCTTGCAACACACCACACCATACAACACCACAAAACACCTTACAACACCACATCATAAAATACAATACAACACCTTACAACACAATACAACACCTTACAACACAATACAACACAATACAACACCTTACAACACAATACAACACCTTTCAACACAACACCTTACAACACAACACCTTACAACACAATAGACTAGCACTATGATGATATGAGCTCTGTGTCCAATGAAAGAGAGAAAGACTACATAAGAAACATTTCTGTTTTCCTTTCTTCCTCTCTCTACTATATGAGATACTGGCATGGCTCACATAAAGACTGACCCAGTTTAACATGAGCCTGTAGCTGTGCCAGGTGGAACAGAACACAGGGGGTCTGCTGGGTGATTAGCTTAGCTCCAGATGCTCCTTGAAATCTTTTAGAGAATAACAACTCCCCTAAATCCATTAACAGTGGGTTAACAAGGCTGTGTTTTCCAGGGAATCTCAACGCCAAGCTGCTTTTGAAACCATGTTTTTGGACTTGGCTAAGATGTTGAGCCGTACCGCAGTGCTTTCACTCAGCAACGGGATTTAAAAAAATATTTTTTCTATTTCACCTTTATTTAACCAGGTAGGCTGGTTGAGAACAAGTTCTCATTTACAACTGCGACCTGGCCAAGATAAAGGATAAGCTACAACCTGGCTCCGCTGTGTAACACAATAGTTGTGATTATCAGCCTCCTCCTGAATGAAATCACACTGCTTATGTAGTGTGTGTGGGCAGCAAGGATAATTACCTCCAGCTGCACAGAGCCATGTGCTGCCTGCTGTGAGTGCAAGGCCTCATATTAGAACCATTTAGACTAAGGAGAACTTCACACAGCTATGAGTGTCTTTCATAGGGTACTTTTAGAGAAAATACGACTAGACAAGTTACACCAGATAAGCAATGTGAGAGTCAGAAAATGTCTGAGAAATACAGGCATCCAAAACCAGCCTGGGGCTCCCGAGTGGCGCAGTGGTCTAAGGCACTGCATCTCAGTGCTAGAGGCATCACTACAGACCCTGGTTCGATTCCAGGCTGCATCAGAAGATTGTCAAGAACTGCAACGCTGCTGCGTTTTTCACGCTCAACAGTTTCCTGTGTGTATCAAGAATGGTCCACCACCCAAAGGACATCCAGCCAACTTGACACAACTGTGGGAAACATTGGAGTCAACATGGGGTGAAACTCAATTTTAGGAAAGTGTTCCTAATATTTGGTATACTCAGTGTATGTTGAAATTAGCATAATGATGGTGAAACTCAGTCTGTGAGTATAAACTGACAGCATGTTTGAATATAGTTTCTATTGGAGGACAAAATTTGCATGTCCTGATGTGCCATTTGGAAAGTGACACACAGAAAGCATTTCCTAGTCCAAGTCTCCGCAAGGCTTGAAAGGAAAGAGGCTAGTCAATCAAGAGGTTGAAATTATTTTTTGATTTACTGTTTTTCATTTGGGAAGGGGTTTGTTGAATTTTTTTGATCATTTTGTTCAGGAACAGATTCTCTAGATCAGGAGTGTCAAACATATGGCCCGCGGGCCGGATCAGTTCCAATCCGGCCCGCGGGTGGTTTGAGTAAAAATACATCATAAAAATTATATTTTTGGGGGAGGGGTAAACAAAATCAGTATACTTTAAAATGACTAAAAACGAATGGAAACTGTGTAGACATTTTTATGGACTTAAATTCATACAGCATATTGACTGTGTCCAGCTCGCTAATAATCACCGAAATGAAAGCTAGACAGTCCGGGAGCATCTAAAATTCCAAAAATGATGGATAGAGGACTATTTCTATGCACATTTTGACAGAGATTAAATAATGACACATTTTCAGTGTAGCACTCCGGACCTCATGGAAGACCAAATGTGGCCCCCGGGCAAAATGAGTTTGACACCCCTGCTCTAGATCTTGAGCAAAATGTGTGAGACATAAACGAGAAGCTTATTCAAACAGTGACGTGGTCTGATGGCACTAATGATATCATCTCTTACACGCTGTGTGTGTGTGCTTGTGCGCGTTTGTGTGCTTGCGTGTATTTGGATGCATGTATGTGTGTGTACGTGTTCATGCGTGAGAATTCCTAGGTGTGTGCTGGGTTAGATAATGTGTTTCTTTAAGCTGATGATGTAATTATTAAGATAGAGGATTGTATGGCCCAAGCATGGCACGCAGTACATTTTGCACTTGCATTAAGAGACACAGTATGTGGATTCCCAGGGTATTGGGTATTCAATCCACTAGAGAGACTGGGTTCGCACACCAGGACTTCAACTAGCTGATTCATTCTCATGTTAAATGATAGATTCCTTTTTCTATTCTTTGGGATATGAACCCTGGGAATCCATCTCTCTCCGTGCATCAATACTGTTTAAGGAGAACGCCTCCTCCCTCTTGTCTCATGAAGTGATCCAGACATGAAGCTATCCTATTTCAGCTAGCAGACAGATTGAGCTCAACCTAAGTTCCTCTTTTCATTCACAGGCTCACTACAGAAAGGCAATGAGTCACTTCACAGCAGCACCCACAAATAGGTTGTAGTGTTTCTAATGGACCTATCATTATGGTTAATCTACTCAGGATGTAAAGCATGTTTTTGTGTGAAAGCGTACATAAATACAATATATGTGGCTCGTTTCTGGAAACTAGGATTGTGTCGCGTGTCACTAATTCACAAGTTTTTTGGCAGAAATGCCTTCTGGAACATGTGAACTTTCACGTGCCTTAATAACAAACTTGTATGCCATCTGTAAATATGAATACAACATTTTAATTATGAGCCAAGTTGGTTTAGCCACAGAAAGACAGGAACCTTCCCGCTAGCCATGATTGGCTGAGATAATGGATGGGCTGGACATGCCGAGAGATGAGTTCGGATTGGTCTGCCATGTAGCATGCTTCTGTCTATAAGAAGAGCTGCTCAGTGTGTGTAGGTAATACTTTCTAAGACAGCTTTTTGGAAAGATATCACAACTGCAAAAGAGTTGCTAATGCTCTCCACTTTCTGGAGGACCGAGTTTTGAAACCAGTGGAATGCCCGGTGGAAGCAGAGTATGATAGCTAAGGAGAATGATAAAATTTCTGCGTTTGATTCCATATACACGGAGGGGGTCGAAAAGAGAACACACAGAAGGCTGTTGTATAGAAAACCTGCCTCCGGATTACATCTTCAAACAAAGTGGTATTTATAAACTTCAGAAGCCTTTTAAAACCTCAAATACACTTCTAGTTTTATATTTCCTGCATTGCAGTGAAGTTCTCCTGCAACAAGGTGATCAAATTAAGATTCTACATCTGTAGCATCACTATAATCATCAGTAATGTCCCTGCTCCTCACCTGGGCAGGAAGACACTCTCCACAACGTAGAAGTCCTGCATGAGAACATCTCTGTCAGGTTTGGAGGTCAAGTTTCCCACCGTGTAGCCGATGCCCAACTGGATGGCCCCCTTCAGGGCCGACGACGTGGTCTGAGGGTGAGAGACAACCAAACACACCAATCAACACATAAATCAATCAATCAACAAATCAATCAAGCAATCAACCAATACATTTAATTACAATTACATGTTTATTTGTATGGTGCTTTTTACAAAGATTTTTTTCACAGTGCTAAAAAGGAAAGCAAACTAGGCATAAACTCCAAAGGGCAAGAAGGTAGCAAATTCCCTAGAGATACTGTACTGAGAACTCTTTTAGAGGCATGTCTTATAAAGGAGGCAAATGTAAGATGGGCGTTCAGGAACATACAATACAGTCAGAAAACAATGTCAGATTCTCTGAAACAAGCACGTTACAGTAATGACATTGAAAGCCAGCTGATGCCAAGATGGCTGGTTATTTTTACAAATTACACTGTTACATACAGTGGGGCAAAACAAGTATTTAGTCAGCCACCAATTGTGCAAGTTCTCCCACTTAAAAAGATGAGAGGCCTGTAATTTTCATCATAGGTACACTTCAACTATGACATACAAAATGAGAAAAAAAATCCTGAAAATCACATTGTAGGATTTTTTATTCATTTATTTGCAAATTATGGTGGAAAATAAGTATTATAAATATTTTTTTGCCCCACTGTAGCTTCAATAGTTCTGAAAATATCAAATAAATTACCTAGATGTTTCAAATAGCCTGCACTTTTTGCAATAAGCCCTGTTACATTGTGTGCGCCAAAATCCCATCACCACCATTGATGTCTAATCCAACTGAAAATACAGTAAAGCAGCAAATGGACTGTGAGCTTCCCAGGCATGCTACTTCTGAAAGGTCAGGACATCATGTACCAACTGTGTAGAAGCAGGACATTAAAAGGACTTCAAAAGTGAAAGCTTCTTGGACTTCATCCTAGCGATGAATGGGAATTCATTCCAACAACACTCACTGTTAAACCTCCCTTCATGGTTCTCATAAAAGGCCAAACAAACCCTGCCAGAGAGAGCAGTGAGGAAGTGTGGCGGAACGAAACTTTACCTTCTTGTATGTTTTCTCTCCGCTTGTGTTCCGATACCCTCCCACTCCATTTTCTGTGGTCGTTGACATCTGATGAGAGGAGAGCAGAAGATGAAGAAACTCACTGGTCACAAGATTAGTATGAAATAAACAGTATTTTCAGGTGCTAAGTCAGTGGTACAGGAATACAGTAAATTCTCACTGACTGAGTAGGAATAAATTCATCTTGGATTATTGCATAATGTTAACTCAAGACACAGCTCACAAAGACAGTTTTTTCCACAACCGTTTTTTCTCAATCCAGACTAGATGAACACAGAGGCCTTCAAGTTTTACTTTGACTAATAGAACCATGTAGATTGATGACGTACGCGTTTTTAATCTAAGGAGAAATTGGCGTGCTAAACTCAAACGTTTGTAGTGACAAAATGTTGTCGGGTGCCGGGTTCAAAAAGCATATAGTGAAGAGTTGAGCAATTGTTTACTAGGCTTGGGTGGTATACCCTATATACGGGGGTATTTGCAAATAGCCACGGGATGGTTTTTCAATACCGTCAAAACTATTTTTTAAAAGTTTTTCAAAAAATAAAAAAATTATATAAGTAGCTACTTTTGAAGTAAATACAGTGGAAGTTTACATACACCTTAGCCAAATACATTTAAACAAAGTTTTTCTCAATTCCTGACACTTAATCCTAGTAAGAATTCCCTGTCTTAGGTCAGTTAAGTAGAGAGAATCATTTATTTCAGCTTTTATTTCTTTCATCACATTCCCAGTGGGTCAGAAGTTTACATACACTCAAATAGTATTTGGTAGCCTTTTCATTGTTTAACTTGGGTCAAACGTTTAGGGTAGCCTTCCACAAGCTTCCCACAATAAGTTGGGTGTCACGATCGTCGAAATAACATTCGAACCAAGGCGTAGCGTGATATGGGTTCCACATCTTTTTTTTTCGCGAAACGCACAAAACAATTGGGAAAAAAAGCAAACGAAACATGAAGCTATGGAGTGCTCACAGGCAACTACACATAAACAGGATCCCACAAAAAAACAGTGGGGAAAATGGCTGCCTAAATATGATCCCCAATCAGAGACAATGCTAAACAGCTGCCTCTGATTGGGAACCATACCAGGCCAACATAGAAATAAAACAAACTAGATTACCCACCCTAGTCACACCCCGACCTAACCAAAATAGAGAATAAAAAGGCTCTCTATGGTCAGGGCGTAACATTGGGTGAATTTTGGCCCATTGATACTGACAGAGTTGGTGTAACAGAGTCTGGTTTGTAGGCCTCCTTGCTCGCACACGCTTTTTCAGCTCTGCCTTACACATTTTCTATAGGACTGAGTTCAGGGCTTTGTGATGGCCACTCCGATACCTTGACTTTGTTGTCCTTAAGCCATTTTGCCACAACTTTGGAAGTATGCTTGGGGTCATTGTCCATTTGGAAGTCCCATTTGCGACCTACTTCCTGACTGATGTCATGAGATGTTGCTTCAATATATCCACATCATTTTCCTCCCTCATGATGCCATTTTGTGAAGTACACCAGTCCCTCCTGCAGCAAAGCACCCCCACAACATGATGCTGCCACCCCTGTGCTTCACAGTTGGTATGGTGTTCTTCGGCTTGCAAGCCTCCCCCTTTTCCTCCAAACATAACGATGGTCATTTTGGCCAAACAGTTCTATTTTTGTTTCATCAGACCAGAGGACATTTCTCCAAGAAGTACCAACTTTGTCCCCATGTGCAGTTGCAACACCGTAGTCTTGCTTTTTTATGGCGGTTTTGGAGCAGTGGCTTCTTCCTTGCTGAGCAGCCTTTCAGGTTATGTCGATATAGGACTCATTTTACTGTGGATATAGATCCTTTTGTACCTGTTTCCTCCAGCATCTTCACAAGGTCCTTTGCTGTTGATCTGGGATTGATTTGCACTTTTTGCACCCAAGTACATTCATCTCTAGGAGACAGAACGCGTCTCCTTCCTGAGTGGTAGGGCCGCTGAGTGGCCCCATGGTGTTTATACTTGTGTACTATTGTTTGTACAGATGAACGTGGTACCTTCAGGCATTTGGAAATTGCTCCCAAGGATGAACCAGACTTGTGGAGGTTTACAATTTTTTTGGAGGTCTTGGCTGATATCTTTAGATTTTCTCATGATGTCAAGCAAAGAGGCGCCGAGTTTGAAGGTAGGCCTTGAAATGCATTCACAGGTACACCTCAAATTGACTCAAATGATGTCATAGCCTATCAGAAGCTTCTAAAGCCATGACATCATTTTCTGGAATTTTCCAAGCTGTTTAAAGGCACAGTCAACTTAGTGTATGTAAACTTCTGACCCACTGGAATTGTGATACAGTGAATTATAAGTGAAATAATCTGTCTGTAAACAATTGTTGGAAAAATTACTTGTGACATGCACAAAGGAGATGTCCTAACCGACTTGCCAAAACTATAGTTTGTTAACTTAAAATTTGTGGAGTGGTCGAAAAGCATGTTTTAATGACTCCAAACTAAGTGTACGTAAACTTCCGACTTCAACTGTACCTGCAGTCAACTTGTGCAATATATAATATGAAGCAGATCATGTTCTTCATTTCACCCGTCACATAATTTTACATTATGAAGCGTACTGTAGTTCCCCTGAACAGTGTTTGTTTGTAAATTACATAAATGGAGAAAGAGGGAGCAGGTGTGTATTGACAGGGGTCGTGTTTTATATTGAATGTCAAGTATTTTTTTGCTTCAATACAGTGATTAGGGACGTGCAACTATAGTTTTTCTTCACATAAAATATATTAGTGCAACCCATTCAGCAGAAAATAGCTTAATTGTTATCAGATGACAACATAAGTGCAACGCTATTTGGCTGGCAGCCACACACGAAAATGAGTTTACGATTAAAAAGCATGGTATTTTTTCCAAAAACGATCCATGGCCATCATATTTCCAATGTTTATCATAAAGAATGTAGCCAGCTTCATTTTCTAATGTTTTGTGTAAAGGTAATCTTGCAATTTACTGGCCACACCGAGAAAAGTACCAGAAAAAGTAGCTACACAGTCTGAACTCTGTCTGCCGATACATGATAGAATGTCCATTCCTGAATTCTCATCTGAGTGGAGAAGTGCAACTGAAGCACAAAATTTGTTTGATGCTGAGCAGAAATTACAATAATTAGCGTTTTAGATCTGAGTTTACAAAACGCAGAAAGGTTTTTTATTATGCATTTTATCTTTTTTTCCTGCAAGAATTCTGCGTTAACGTGACCTCTAAGTTTAACTTGCTAGTTATCTGAGTAAGTTGCTAAATTATTAAGGTGACGGAGCATTATATTGTGTTAGCTTTATACTGTTTTTGAGAAGTCAAAGCCATTTGGATGAGTTACACTACATCCTCGTCGAACATGTCATTCCAAAATCATGGACATTAATATGAAGTTGGTCCTCCCTTTGTTGCTAGAACAGCCTCCACTCCACTCTGGCTTTCCACTAGATGTTGGAACAATGCTGCGGTGACTTGCTTCCATTCAGTCATAAGAGCATTAGTGAGGTTGGGCATGGATGTTGGGTGATTAGGCCCGGCGTTCCAATTCATCCCAAAGGTGTTCGATGGGGTTGAGGTCAGGGCTCTGTGCAGGCCAGTCAGGTATGGGGTAAGTTGAGTCGTGGGACAGGGTAAGTTAAGCCGCCGACAAACAAAATTCTGCACTGAATTAAATATTTCCACTACCTATTTAAAACCATGTCTATCTTTATTTCCCAAACACAATTCAGTTTTTTGTCTTTTAATAATTTGAATCATATTTTAACACAGGCTTAACACCTAACAAATACTTTGTACTTTTTTAACATAGGCCAGGCCCGGTTGATACTTCATATCCCAGCGATAACGCTTTGCATTATGCCTGGGAAGAAAACACTTAAATTTGCTCAACTTGCCATTGGTTCAACTTACCCAAACATTTTGACTGTATTAGCCCACACCGCTACAAGGGTGCACTTTCATGTTAAGTTTAGGACCTCATATCGAAGTTTATAGTGACACCAACTGATGTATAGAACAATCTCAGATACAAGCATCATGAAACCTTGGTGAAAATCTGTTTTTTTGGACCTACAGTATGCTAGACATTCAGTCATGCTGAATTGCTCCTTAAAGCTTAATTCTTAAGAGGTTGCCTTAATGTGAAGATGTAAAGCTAGCACAGTGTATCTACAGTATCTGGTCGTTATGTTGATCAATAAGACCCTGCAGATAGGAGTGTCAGTGTGAAGCAGGTATAATGAGCCCACCTTGCTTAGTGAAAAGCTCTGCCAATGGAATAATGATCACGACCACATCTCTTAGTCATGGGGGTATTTCAATCCACAGAGACCCTCTGGAAGAGGAAAGAAGACATAGAGAAAATACTCCATTACATTACTATCATTACAGAGTGAAAGAACAGTAGAAGAATGCCCTCCGCTTCAATATTAAGCTGCTCCTCTTTCATTTTTCAATAGAAACTTGGAAAAATGTCCACCAGCAAATATTTTTTCATTAACAGGGACATTCCGGCAGATATGCCTGTTTCATTATTGGAATTGTTTTTCAAGTGGCCTCTGAAAACAATTTCATTTAAATTGTATTTATTTTTTTACACTTCCACCAGTTAACAAATGGATTTAATCTATTTCAAAACCCGAAATGATGAACAATCCTGCAGACAATTATCCATTATTTTAGACGGCTAGACAATAGGGTCTTTCAGTGCATTTATTAGTGAGTTTGCATGGTGTGTGTTTCCTCCCCAGCCCTACTGGCTCCCTGCTGTTGTTCAGGAGCAAATCACCCTCCACACACAGCCATAACAAGATATGATGCTGCAGTCATAACATCAGTCAAACCTCCCTAACATCACTAACACCTCCCCTTTTTTTCCCACAAAGAGGAGCTCTGCTGTGGGGGTAGAGAAGGGGTGTGAGCAGCCATGCCTGCTGCACTAACTGTGCTGGATAAATGACTCCTCGTAAAGCACAGAGACAGTCTGCAGACCCTCAGAGTGTACTGTATGAGAAATAATGGTGCCCCAGGCAGGGCCAACACACAGTCAGACCTGCAGCACAAAGAAGCTCTTATTCACCATTCAGCCACACCAGAGTGTGTGTGCCTAATGTGAACATGTCAGCAAGTGTAAAGTGAGTCTTGTTGTTTAAAACCTCTTAAGGATCCACCCTTTTTTCCCCTCAAATGTTCACCTAAAATGACATACCCAAATCTAACTGCCTGTAGCTCAGGACCTGAAACAAGGATATGCATATTTGTGATACCATTTGAAAGGAATGTACGAAAATATAACACATTAGATCTGGAAAAAAGTTATACAAAGAAAAAAAAAAACATGCGTTTTTTTGTACCATCATCTTTGAAATGCAAGAGAAAAGACATAATATATTATTCCAGCCCAGGCGCATTTGAGATTTTGGCCACTAGATGGCAGCAGTGTATGTGCAAACTTTTAGACTGATCCAATGAACCATTGTATTTCTGTTCAAAATGTTGTGTTCCATACTCTTCTGGAACAGAAACTTTTTAAAAAAAGCATGGGAACCGGTTAATACGTTTATTTTAAGTTAGAGGCATTTTTTCCCACACAAAAATGCAACAAAGCACCTATGCAAAGCCCTGACTCTGTCACTCAGAAATGTATTCCAGTGGCTGCCTGCTTCCCAGCTGAAAATCTTTGCCGGTGTGTGGTTAGAATACCTGCCCCTCTCCCTCCAAAGCATAGGCTACTGTACTGACGTTGCGAGCTTGCTAGCTCAAAAGAACATTCAAAGTTCATTCATAGAATCCGCTCCCCCTAGGTATAATTCTGTGGACCTAATTCAGATAATGCATGTCATAACAAGATGTCCACCACTTTACACTTCCCTCTCTCGCTCTCTCCCCCACCCGCAAAATTTCAGTTGTATTGCATCATAGGCTACACTTGTCTGTCCATCACTCATGTAAACAACTACCTTGCCTGCTCTATCCGCACTGATTGCTGAAGAAATTTAACGAGATAAATGTAAAAATGGTTGATTTCACAAGTTAAAAAAGGATCAGAAAGGAACAATATAAACCAGTACTTTAAGGTTCTAACCGGTTCAGAACTTTATTTTGCTGGTCAGAACAGTGGAACGGAAAAAGAAATGGTGGTTCTGTTCAGAACGAAATATCATTTCAATTCCAACCCCTGCTAGTAGATATCTGTGAGGAAGCCTTAAAACAATTATAGGAAAGATATATTAGGGATGGGATTTTGAAAGAAAGTGTGTTCAAGTACTCTCATGAAAATAATGTTGAGTGTTCGCAAGTTAGTGTGAAAAGGGGCTAAAGGCAAAAAAGTATGCAGTATGCTACTGGTTTTTCCAATTACTGTTTTTTCTGATATACAACTGAAAACAAAACATATTTTTGCTGCACTTGACATAATCCCAACAATAAAAAGATTGAAGTGTTTGAAATTTTTTCAGAGCATATACATTTTACCTGCTAAATAGTCTTTCAATTCTACGGGTCACGTCATCTCATTATATGCCAAAGATATCTTACTTTATCATACTCCAATATTTCACAACAATGCCTTGCGATAGACCTCCAGAATGGTGCACTGCATTGCAGTGCTAGCTGTGCCAGTAGAGATTCTGGGTTCGAGTCCAGGCTCTGTCGCAGCTGGCCGCAACCGGGAGACACGAGGCAGCGCACAATTGGCCCAGCGTCATCCGGGTTAGGGAGGGTTTGGCCGGCAGGGATGTCCTTGCACTAGCGACTCCTGTGGTGGGCCGGGCGCAGTGCACGCTGACACAGTCGCCAGGTGTACGGTGTTTCCTCCGACACATTGGTGTGGCTGGCTTCCGGGTTAAGTGGGCATTGTGTCAAGAAGCAGTGCGGCTTGGTTGGGTTGTGTTTTGGAGGACACACAAGCTTCACCTCTCCCGAGTGCGTACAGGAGTTGCAATGATGAGACAAGACTTACTACCAATTGGGGAGAAAAAGCGGTAAAAAAATAAATAATGCCTTACGATCTGGTCTTTTGCATCACCTCATGGTCCAAATGTGGAATCCGTACACCTTGCCGATTGAGAGTAATGGTTTAGGAACATTACAAGGATTGATAGACATTCATATTACCTTTTTTCTATATTTACAATTTAGGTCAGCTATGTTGGAAACCCAACTACCGAACCATCCAATGATGGGATTTGTAAATAAATTATCTGGGCTCCCAAAAGGACTGATGTCCAAAATATATAAACTACTTTTGGAAAGTTCATATTCTGAGCTAGCCAATAAAAAAATTATGATCCACAGATCTAAGTGAATCTGAATGACGCTTTAACTGGAACAGAATATTGAAAAATATGACATTGGCATCCCGTCAATTTATACATTTTACATTTGTTGACAGCATCCCATCAATTTATACATTTTACATTTGTTCAGACACTGTATTTAACGCTAAAGAAACTTTTCATTATACAATTGGCCCCAACTCCCAACTGTTCCTTCATACTTTTAAAATTTGTATATTTTTTTAAAACTAGGCAAGTCAATTAAGAACAAATTCTTACTTTCAATGACGGCCTAGGAACAGTGGGTTAACTGCCTGTTCAGGGGCAGAACGACAGCTCGGGGGCCCTGCAGTTAAATACTTTTGGGACATGAGTATGTTGCTGAACGATGATAGCTCCTTGAATCTCTCAATACATCAGAGATTTCGCTAGAGACACACTTCTTTTTTCCCCTCTGTACTACATTTATTGTTACTTTCTGGCTCTGTGGTTTGATCATGGTGATCAAAACTTTGTACTTGTGTACTTTTTAAAGTGGGTGGATGTGAGATTACATCAATGTGTGTATTGTGCCTGTAGCCCCCCAACAAGAAATGTACAATATTAATAAAGATTTGGTGACAAAAAAAAAAAGTGTTGCATTTGAGGATTTCAAGAACTTATTATTAGTAATCGAATACAAACCTTTAAACGCGTACTCACGCCCCTCCTTAATAAATACTGTATTCTCATTGACTGTGGAATAAGCTGTTGTTTTATGATGAGCACAACATTCAGTCTGGTTTAACCAGGCTAGTCTGGTTTAACCACAGTCGTGGCCAAAAGTTTTGAGAATGACACAAATATTAATTTTCTGCCTCAGTGTCTTTAGATATTTTTGTCAGATGTTACTATGGAATATTGAAGTATAATTACAAGCATTTCATAAGTGTCAAAGGCTTGTATTGACAATTACATGAAGTTGATGCAAAGAGTCAATATTTGCAGTGTTGACCCTTCTTTTTCAAGATCTCTGCAATCCACCCTGGCATGCTGTCAATTAACTTCTGGGCCACATCCTGACCGATGGCAGCCCATTCTTGCGTAATCAATGCTTGGAGTTTGTCAGACTTTGTGGGTTTTTGTTTGTCCACCCAACTCTTGAGGATTGACCACAAGTTCTCAATGGGATTAAGATCTGGGGAGTTTCCTGGCCATGGACCCAAAATATCTATGTTTTGTTCCCCGAGCCACTTAGTTATCACTTCTGCCTTATGGCAAGGTGCTCCATCATTCTGGAAAAGTCATTGTACGTCACCAAACCGTTCCTGGATGGTTGGGAGAAGTTGCTCTCGGAGGATGTGTTGGTACCGTTCTTTATTCATGGCTGTGTTCTTAGGCCAAATTGTGAGGGAGCCCACTCCCTTGGCTGAGAAGCAACCCCACACATGAATGGTCTCAGGATACTTTACTGTTGGCATGACACAGGACTAATGGTAGCGCACACCTAGTCTTCTCCGGACAAGCTTTTTTCCGGGTGCCCCAAACAATCGGAAAGGGGACTCAGAGAAAATGACTTTACCCCAGTCCTCAGAAGTCCAATCCCTGTACCTTTTGTAGAATATCAGTCTATCCCTGATGTTTTTCCTGGAGAGAAGTGCCATCTTTGCTGCCCTTCTTGACACCAGGCCATCCTCCAAAAGTCTTCGCCTCACTGTGCGTGCAGATTAGAGGTCGACCGATTATGATTTTTCAACGCCGATACCGATGTCGATTAATCGGCCGATTAAAAAAAATATATGTATTTGTAATAATGACAATTACAACAATACTGAATTAACACTTATTTTAACTTAATATAATGCATCAATAAAATCTATTTTGTCTCAAGTAGATAATGAAACATGTTCAATTTGGTTTAAATAATGCAAAAACAAAGAGTTGGAGAAGAACGTAAAAGTGCAATATGTGCTATGTAAGAAAGCTAACGTTTCAGTTCCTTGCTCAGAACATGTGAAAGCTGGTGGTTCCTTTTAACCTTTTAACATGAGTCTTCAATTATCCCAGGTAAGAAGTTTTAGGTTGTAGTTATTATAGGAATTATAGGACTATTTCCCTCTATACCATTTGTATTTCATTAACCTTTGAGTATTGGATGTTCTTATAGGCACTTTAGTATTGCCAGTGTAACAGTATAGCTTCCGTCCCTCTCCTCGCTCCTCCCTGGGCTCGAACCAGCAACACAACGACAACAGCCACCACGTCGAAGCAGCGTTACCCATGCAGAGCAAGGGAAATAACCACCTCAAGGCTCAGAGCGAGTGAAGTTTGAAACGCTATTAGCGCACGCTAACTAGCCAGCCATTTCACTTCAGTCACACCAGCCTCATCTCGGGAGTTGATAGGTTTGAAGTCATAAACAGCGCAATGCTTGACGCACAACGAAGAGCTGCTGGCAAAACGCACGAAAGTTCTGTTTAAATTCATGTTTACGCGCCTGCTTCTGCCTACCACCGCTCAGTCAGATACTTAGATACTCAGTCAAATTATATGCAACACAGAACACGCTAGATAATATCTAGTAATATCATCAACCATGTTTAGTTAACTAGAGATTATGATTGATTGATTTGTATAAGATAAGTTTAATGCTAGCTAGCAACTTACCTTGGCTTACTGCATTTGCGTAACAGGCAGTCTCCTCGTGGAGTGCAAAGAGTGCGAGGCAGGTCATTATTGCGTTGGACTAGTTAACTGTAAGGTTGCAAGATTGAATCCCCCGAGCTGACAAGGTGAAAATCTGTCGTTCTGCCCCTGAACGAGGCAGTTAACCCACTGTCCCTAGGCCGTCATTGAAAATAAGAATGTGTTCTTAACTGACTTGCCTAGTTAAATAAAGATTAAATAAAAGGTGTGTATATATATATATATATATATATATATATAATAAAAAATATATATTTAAAAAAATATATATATACAGTGCCTTGCGAAAGTATTCGATCCCCTTGAACTTTGCAACCTTTTGCCACATTTCAGGCTTCAAACATAAAGATATAAAACTGTATTTTTTTGTGAAGAATCAACAACAAGTGGGACACAATCATGAAGTGGAACGACATTTATTGGATATTTCAAACTTTTTTAACAAATCAAAAACTGAAAAATTGGGCGTGCAAAATTATTCAGCACCCTTAAGTTAATACTTTGTAGCGCCACCTTTTGCTGCGATTACAGCTGTAAGTCGCTTGGGGTATGTCTATCAGTTTTGCACATCGAGAGACTGAAATTGAAAGACAGGGAATTCTTACTCGGATTAAATGTCAGGAATTGTGAAAAACTGAGTTTAAATGCATTTGGCTAAGGTGTATGTAAACCTCAGACTTCAACTGTACTGAGAACATCATAACAATATACACTGAACAAAATAAACAGTTAGTGATGTCATAGATAGGGTTGTTGTGTGTAGGGTTGCAAAGGGAGGGTATATTACTTGAAACGTTCAATGTTTACCAGTAAACTGCCAGAATGATGGTATTCTTCAAGGATTTTATGTAATCTATCACAAGATATCTAATGGCCCTTTTGAGTACTTCAGATTATCACAGGTGTTAGTAATTATCTCTGGCCCTCTGTGTGGCCTTATCACATGTAAAATATATTAAACAATTAAATACGATAATAGAATGACAAAGCTGTAAAACATTATCCTAAATCACTGGCTGTGCTGATCATTTTTTTATGAGCATGGCCTTATTTCTACTACAGCATATTGAATGACTGTCAATCAAATTCCATTCACCCAGCTCAATGTAACATTGATAGGTTTAGGCTACTACGAATGAAAGTTTACAAAATAGGTGCACAGGTCAAGAGAATTTTGAACAATCAAGGTGACAGGCAGTGACACATTCAATACCGCCTTGCACACTCTTGCCTGCATCTAGCTGATCTAGGGTGTAATCATTAGTTAAACAGCTGCAGATATAGGTATGTATGGACAAATTCAGATATGTTTATCCCTGTTTTGTTCCTTTTAAGAAAGTTTTTTAATAATATGCATGTCAATCTCTCCTGGTTGAAAGTGGAGGAGAGATTGACTTCATTACTACTTTTATTTATGAGAGGTATTGACATGTTGAATGCCCCGAGCTGTCTGTCTAAACTACTGGCACACAGCTCCGACACCCATGCATACCCCACCAGACATGCCACAAGAGGTCTCTTCACAGTCCCCAAGTCCAGAACAGACTATTGGAGGCACACAGTTCTACATAGAGCCATGACTACATGGAACTCTATTCCACATCAAGTAACTAATGCAAGCAGTAAAATTTGATTTTAAAAAACAGATTAAAAAGACACCTTATGGAACAGTGGTGACTGTGAAGCAACACAAACATTGGCAGACACACGCATACACACACACGATAACATACGCACTATACATACACATGGATTTAGTACTGTAGATATTTAGTAGTGGTGGAGTAGGGGCCTGAGGGCATACAGTGTGTTGTGAAATCTGTGAATGTATTGTAATGTTTTTAAAATTGTATACACTGCCTTAATTTTGCTGGACCCTAGGAAGAGTAGCTGCTGCTTTGGCAGGAATTAATGTGGATCCATAATAAACTCCAGGAAGAGTAGCTGCTGCTTTGGCAGGAACTAATGGGGATCCATAATAAACCCCAGGAAGAGTAGCTGCTGCTTTGGCAGGAACTAATGGGGATCCTTAATAAATACAAATGGGCTAAATGAATACACCCATGACCACACACAAACAGTTCACTCTCATAGCTAGCACATAAAAACAGCATGATTTGCTTGTTTGCTCATTAGCAGGCAAAAAAAATAAAAAATAATAATAATTCCAAGCCAAACCTTCATATCAATAAATGATCAAAACCAAAGTTTACCTTGACTTGGAAGAGTTCCAGTGTTGGATAGTCATAGCCAGCTAGATAACATAGCATTCCTTTCTGTTTGAGCAGGGTGTTTGAGTAGTCGAAACTAGCTAGCTGCATTTCTTAGCTAAGTGAAAGTAAAAAAATATACATATCTAAAATACAACCAAATATAGCTCTCTTCCCCTTCATTTTGGAAGAAATTCAATTGTTCAAAACTGTTCAACTATCGTCTTTCTCTCTCTTTGAGTCAACTACTCACCACATTGTATGCACTGCAGTGCTAGCTAGCTGTAGCTTATGCTTTCAGTACTAGATTCATTCTCTGATCTTGATTAGGTGGACAACATGTCAGTTCATGCTGCAAGATCTCTGATAGGTTGGAGGACGTTCTCCGGAAGTTGTCATAATTAGTGTAAATATATGGAAGGGCTGAGAACCATGAGCCTCATAGATTTTGTATTATAGTCAATGTACCCAGGGGAAGACAAAAGCTACACCATGGGGCTACCCTACAGAGTGCTGCTGAGGCTACTGTAGACCATCGCAAAAGTGTTTTAATAAATTATTTGGTGAAGTGAATATATTTAGTATAGTTTTATCTAAAAAATAACCTTCACTAATTTACATTTTTATTAAATTCACTGAGGAGGATGGTCCTCCCCTTCTTATTCTGAAGACCCTCCACTTCCCTAAATATAAACCATCAACTTAGTGAATACCATTGGTGTTAAATATGAGGGTTTCAGCATGAAATATATTTTATTTATTTTTTATAAACATTTATTTATTTGACTGTCAATATGAATTTGTTGTCCATGTTTTGGCGTCAAACTGGTGGCAGTTGGAAGAGTCAATAGTTGAAAGAGTTGCAGAGTTAACTGAAAATAATGCAATTTTTCATTCAAAGCTTTTTTCACTAATTAGGCTATTTTCTCTTGAACCATCTACTAGAAACTTAGACAATATGGACAGATATAAAAAAGGAATACTATATATGAATACATTTTGTACAAGTTATTCAAGTATAAATTACCAAAGTTACAATAGATTAGCATAGATTTTCTGTTAATTACCAATATTACTGAAGATTCCGGTAACTTTGGTAAATGACCGATAGCGTTGCAACCCTGTTTGTGTGTCGGTCTGCACCTGAACTGGCTGACATTAAGAGCGGAATGTAGCAGAGAGACAATCTGTGTTCATCTACAGACTGAAGCCTTATCTGTACACCAGCTCTCTTGTTACTATAGCAACACAGCAGCAGCACACAGGGTAAATACTATTTGACTTGGGGCTGATGTCTGTGCTGTAGGTCAGGTAAGGAAAGACTGTCTCTCGCTGTGTGTGTGAGTATTCTGTCTGTGGTGTGTGTGTGTGTGTGTGTGTGTGTGTGTGTGTGTGTGAGACCATTGGCTGTTCGCCTTCAGGGGCAACATTGAGTCATAACATGTTTATTCAAATGCAAATGAAAATATCATGCATATTACATAAAGTCACCGATATTGCATAACATGTAAAAAGAACAGAATTCACAGCGTCACAGTCATTTCTCCAGGATCCTAGTGAATAAATCACAACTGTGTATTGTCTAACATTATTATTATTGGTGCTGTACAGTCTGTTGGCCAATCAGACCTAAGCTAACCTGGGTAATCATAATAAGTCATGTTTTCTGGTGCTGGGTCTGTCTGTATGGATACTGAACAAGAGGAATGTTAATTAGTCAGTCAGTCTGTCTGTCATAGGGAAGGGGACGCTGACGGTGCCTCACTCCCACTCTACCTCACTCCTACTCTCGCTCTCTCTACCGCCTCCTCCTCTCTCTTTTTCTCTCCCTCTTTCTCTCTGCCCCCCTATCCCCACATCTCTCCCCCTCTCTCGCTCTAACCCCTCTCCCTATCCCTCTACCCCCCCCTCTCTCTGTCTCTAAGCCACCTGACCTGTGACCTTCCCAGCCAGCCATTGCTCCCTCTATCAGACCTTTTCCAGAACAATCCACGAGAGGCCCACAGCTGCAGAGCTGTTGTTCCCAGCTAAACAAAGAGAGATGGATGGATGGCCCTTTTTCAAACAGAACACTCATATCATCCTCTGGTGCTACAGTACAACAGCTGTTGAAGCTCACTAACACATTCAACGCATAGCCATATATAGTACAGCGTACAAGCACATGGATCTGATTTGATGTAAATAGTGTGATGTTCGATGTCAGAGCAAAGAGCTATTAAGAACAGTCTCTCTCAAGGACACTGTATGTGGTATATGAACTTAATAAGAACGTTGCCAGAACACTTGGGAAATGCTGTGGACAAAAGTAATGGGAACTTCCTGAGGCGAGGCCCTGACACTATTCCTGAACGAGCAAGTGTAGCAGGGGGAATGGGATGGGCTGCTGGGGTTTGGATTGGAATCAAAACAGGTAAAAGGAGCTAAATCAATATTGAAGTATAGACTCAGTCCTTTACTGTAAAGACTCAATAAAATACTCCCTAGTCTACAAGGGCCAACAAGAACACAGTATCAAATGGAACAGCTCTGCTGCGTAAAGTATCCTTCTCCAATGTGTGTTTGTGTGTGCGTGTCCATATAAAAGTGCACACGAGAGAGAAACACAGATAGAAAGATAAATGAGAGAACGAGGGGAAGGGAGTCAACGCACAGCTCAGGAGACTAGCTACATCATTAGTCAAATCTAAAGTTGGTCCTGCCCTGTGAGTGGTGTGGCATGAGACAAACTGAAGCCCCCCTCAGTCTGCATGGCATGGCATTGTAGATCCTCTGTGTAATAAGACACACTATCTCCATTTCACACAACACTCAAGCAGGGAATTCACATGCACGCACATGCACACAAACAAACACACCTCAGATACATGTTCCAATGTTCAGAGTAAGTGTTTGTCTGCAGAACTTGTGAGAACCTTTTCAGCTAAAATGTTTCTTAGCAAGCTTCACACAACTGTACAGCTTCACACAACTGTACAGCTTCACACAGCTCTATAGCTTCACACACAGAGACACATGCTGAACTGACTGAGATGTGTTTGGATACGGCCGGCAGGTCTCATGCACTGGAGGTTTGCTGTGTAAATGTGAGTGAGTGAGTGAGATTATGTTAGACACACTGAGGTGTGGCTATGCTCTCACGGTCTCCATAGCTCCAGGAGTTTATTTGCCCATCCCCTCCACTCTATTCCCTCTCTCTTCCACTCAATCTCTCTATCCTCCTGTAGGCTGAAACTTCAACTCCCTGAGAGCAAACAGAGAGCCGAGTGAGGATCTAACACCAGGGCTGTATCTCAAATGGCACCTTAGTCCCTATATACAGTTGAAGTCGGAAGTTTACATACACCTTAGCCAAATACATTTAAACTCAGTTTTTCACAATTTAATTTAATCCTAGTAAAGATTCCCTGTCTTAGGTCAGTTAAAAGAAAATGGTGATCCTAAGAATGTGAAATGTCAGAATAATAGTAGAGAATTATTTCAGCTTTCATTTCTTTCATCACATTCCCAGTGGGTCAGAAGTTTACATACACTCAATTAGTATTTGGTAGCATTGCCTTTACATTGTTTAACTTGGGTCAAACGTTTAGGGTAGCCTTCCACAAGCTTCCCACAATAAGTTGGCTCATTCCTCCTGACAGAGCTGGTGTAACGGAGTCAGGTTTGTAGGCCTCCTTGCTCGCACACGCTTTTTCAGTTCTGCCTACAAATGTTCTATGGGATTGAGGTCAGGGCTTTGTGATAGCCACTCCAATACCTTGACTTTGTTGTCCTTAAGCCATTTTGCCACAACTCTGGAAGTATGCTTGGAGGCATAGTCCATTTGGAAGACCTATTTGTGACCAAGCTTCAACTTCCTGTCTGATGTCTTGAGATGTTGCTTCAATATATCCATGTAATTTTCCTGCCTCATGAAGCCATCTATTTTGTGAAGTGCACCAGTCCCTCCTGCAGCAAAGCACCCCTACAACATGATGCTGCCACCCCCGTGCTTCACGGTTTGGATGGTGTTCTTCGGGATTGCAAGCCTCCCCCTTTTTCCTCCAAACATTACTATGGTCGTTATGGCCAAACAGTTTTATTTTTGTTTCATCAGACCAGAGGACATTTCTCCAAGAAGTATGATCTTTGTCCCCATGTGCAGTTGCAAACCGTAGTCTGGCTTTTTTATGGCTGTTGTGGAGCAGTGGCTTCTTCCGTGCTGAGTGACCTTTCAGGTTATGTCGATATAGGACTCGTTTTACTGTGGATATAGATACTTTTGTACATGTTTCCTCCAGCATCTTCACAAGGTCCTTTGCTGTTGTTCTGGGATTGATTTGCACTTTTCACAGCAAAGTACATTCATCTCTAGGAGACAAAACGCTGTGGCTGCGTGGTCCCAGGGTGTTTATACTTGCGTACTATTGTTTGTACAGATGAACGTGGTACCTTCAGGAGTTTGGAAATTGCTCCCAAGGATGAACCAGACATGTAGAGGTCTACAATTATTTTCCGGGAATATTCCAAGCTGTTTAAAGGCACAGTCAACTTAGTGTATGAAACTTCTGACCCACTTGAATTGTGATACAGATTATTTCACTTATAATTCACTGTATGTAAACAATTGTTGGAAAACTTACTTGTGTCATGCACAAAGTAGATGTCCTAACCGAGTTGCCAATACTCTAGTTTGTTAACAAGAAATTTGTGGAGTGGTTGAAAAACAAGTTTTAATGACTCCAACCTAAGTGTATGTAAACTTCCGACTTCAGCTGTAGTGCACTACTTTTGACAAGGACCATTAGCGCTCTTGTCAAAAGTAGTGCACTATGAAGGGAATATAGTACCTTGCAAAAGTATTCATCCTCCTTTGTGTTTTTCCTATTTTCTTGCATTACAACCTGTAATTTAAATAGATTTGTTTTATGTCATGTAATGGTCATACACAAAATAGTCCAAATTGGTGAACTAAAATGAAAAAAAAAATAGCTTGTTTCAAAAAATTCAAAAAAATGGAAAAGTGGTGCATGCATATGTATTCACCCCCTTTGCTATGAAGCCCCTAAATAATATCTGGCGCAACCAAATACCTTCAGAAGTCACATAATTAGTTAAATAAAGTCCACCTCTGTGCAATCTAAGTGTCACACAGATCTGGTCAGATGAGACTAAAATTGAGCTTTTTGGTCATCAAGGAAAACGCTATGTCTGGCGCAAACCCAACACCTCATCACCCCATCATCATGCTGTGGGGATGTTTTTCCATCGGCAGGGACTGGGAAACTGGTCAGAATTGAAGGAATAATGGATGGCGCTAAATACAGGGAAATTCTTGAGGGAAACCTGTTTCAGTCTTCCAGAGATTTGAGACTGGGACGGATGTTCACCGTCCAGCAGGACAATAACCCTAAGCATACTGCTAAAGCAACACTCGGGTGGTTTAAGGGGAAACATTTAAATGTCTTGGAATGGCCTAGTCAAAGCCCAGACCTCAATCCAATTGAGAATCTGTGGTATGATTTAAAGATTGCTCTACACCAGCGGAACCCATCCAACTTGAAGGAGCTGGAGCAGTTTTGCCTTGAAGAATGGGCAAACATACCAGTGGCTAGATGTGCCAAGCTTATAGAGACATACCCCAAGAGACTGGCAGCTGTAATTGCTACAAAAGGTGGCTCTACAAAGTATTGACTTTGCAGGGGTGAATAGTTATGCATGCTCAAGTTCTGGATTTTTTTGTCTTATATCTTGTTTGTTTCATAATAAAAAATATTTTGCATCTTCAAAGTGGTAGGCATGTTGTGTAAATCAAAATGATACAAACCTCCAAAATATCTATTTTAATTCCAGGTTGAAAGACAACAAAATAGGACAAATGCCAAAGGGGATGAATACTTTCACAAGCCACTGTTTGGTGCCATTTGGGATGCTCTTGTGTAATATCCCTTCCTCCCCCTACCTACATTAGCCCAGGTGCCAGGCTCAGGCTGCTCCTGCTGCAGCCAAATTGGCATTGTCTGGCCTAACAGTTTCGCAAGGCAACGTTGTAGCGTTGTTCAATGCAGAAACAGTCAGGTCCCCAGACTGTGAGAACAGAGACTAGCCAGAGAATGCATTCAACCCTTAACCCTTTGACGTGTACGATCACATATGTGATTATTGTTGAGTACTCCCTGCAGCATACCATCGCAAATATGTGATTGGAACAGTAGCAACAGAGCGTATGATGCAACAAACACGTCTAAACAGCATTGTTGTCTGAAAAGAATCTAAAATGTTTTGTACTGATGGGAAATAAAAAGGTAATCACAACTTTATTCCTCAATGTCACCTTTTATTGTAAAAGATAAACGCGAAATTAATTTTAGCGTCACACAGAACATATCCAAACTCATTCCATAAACCAGTCGCGGTGACAGATAAACAAAACACAAGTTAGCGACCTAACAGCTAGACTTGTTTACAATGCACCACATCTCTGGTGAGCACAAGGGAGAAATGTAATATTGTTTAGAAAAGAGATGCTGTTAGTTTAGCTGAGACGCAGCTAAATTCTTTATGATGGCAGCCATGTTTGTTTATGTTTGACAAGCGAAAACTCCCTAATCCCAGAACGCCATTCACTATAAAACGCAAACAAACAAAGTCAAATTCGGCTGTGCCCATTGCCCAAAAAATATTAATTTAGATTGGCACCTGACGTCTGACAAGTTGTTTACAGTTTTTGACAAATCACACAGATTATTACCCATAGTATAAACCTACTGCCTAGTTTAACAGTAGCGCGAAAGCTAAACAGGGTTGCCAGATTTGGTTGAAACCATTTTAGGGGGTTTGTGGGAGGGTGGGTAGAAATGGGGGAAGGTATAATGCAGGAAATATTACTATGATGAGGGATTTATCAATAAATTGAGGCAAACAAAGGAGAACAAAAAATAAAACCTCTGGAAAGGGGGTCTGAGCTGGCAACCATGAGTAATGATAGTTTCAATCTGTCAGTCAGTGAACCATCCCTATAACTCGTTATGTTATTACATATTTGGTCTGAGACATTTACATGACAACATGATTGCAATCTATGCAATAATCAGAATGCATGATGTCACTAGTACTTGAAAACGTAAATACATTATGCTCCATACATACATAACGGTGTGCAACAGTAGAAACAACACCACGATATACAGAAACTATAATTATAATGTAATAAGGCACTTACTTTGATAGTCACACACACACACACACACACACACACACACACACACGCCCAAAGTTTTATCAGTAAGGAAAACAGAAATGAAGGCAAAGCGGGCGCCAGCTGGAAAATGTGCCAGGGGCAAAAGGTTTGTGCAAGTTATTTTCTGAGTGGAAATGCAAATGTCTGCATACTTGATCTGGGGAAACACTGGGGAAGTGCTTGGGGTCTCCTCGAAGAGAGACGTTTGTCCGGCTCAGTAAAGTCTTAAACATAAATTGTCCTTAACAGTGAAATGGGCTAATTCTACGTGAATTAATGAGATGGAACACACCTCAATTAAAACTGTTGTTAGAAAACGACATGTTAGAAAATCCTTTGAAATTGACAAGTTGAAACACACCCTATAGATAATTAGCAGGTAGCGTGCCTTGGTTTGAGCGCCTTGCGGGCTAACTGTCATGTTGCGTAACAATCACATTATGGAACAGTGAGTGCACCGACATCACACGTATAATTTTTATTTTTTTAACTCACGCTGGAGCGACCGTTAGCGATATTTGGAACTCACACGTGAAAAGGTTAACATTGCTTAATCAAATCAAACCTGGTCATACTTAACATTAAAAAAGGTACCATATAGGCCTATGACGTTCATAAAGGCTAGTTACTTAAAAGTAATTCAGTTCATTTATAGAATCCCTTCATGGAACTACTGTATATACAGAGGTCAAAGACTAAACTAAAACCACATGATTGTGTAATTGAACAGACGCATTATTGACTAAGAATCATGTCGGTCTCTTTTCTCAGTAGTACAGCACAGTAGTACACACACACACACAGTTTGGGGTTTACCTTGAAACATGATAGAATCGAGGTAATAATAATAATCCTGAGAAAAAAGAAGACACCCGCACACTGCTCTTGATAGTATCACTGCTCTTGAAGAAGCCTCACTGTCTTATTCAGAGCTTTTAATAATAATAATAATTTCATGTTACTGTGGTACATATTCCTCCTAATTACAACTAGTAATACTGACAGGAGGAACAGAGAGATCCACTCACACGTCATCCACTGGGTTTACTGCTGAAAGCTGAGCTGCTCTCAATGATGTGCTCTTGGCTCATTGGTTTAAAATTGTCCAAATGTTTGCATAGTAATGGTAGAACATAATATTGAACAGCAGAGCCCAGGAGGCAATCTGTAATCTCCAATCATGAAGTCAATACGTTTCTACTGCTTGTCACATGTGATCAATGATGAAAATGATCACACCAACAGGGAATGTCACTGATGGGTACATAACAAAACTCTACTACAACTAGTACTGTGTTGTTATGTGTTAATAATTTAGACTGCGTTACCCAGCAGGCTATGCGGGCGGGGCAGGTGGTTGAAGAATGCCTTGCATGGCAAAACAATTAATTTTCAAGCTGAAGTATAAGGTTCATTAAAAGTAGTTAAACCTAAGCCCCGGGTTTGTCATTATACAAGGAACAAACATAACAAGTACTACATAAGACCAACCTGCCACATGCCATTTGTTGACCTGCTATACAACACTTTTTTGGTTACTACATGATTCCATGTGTTATTTCATAGTTTTGATGCCGTCACTATTATTCTACAATGTAGAATTAGTAAAAAATAAAGAAAAACCCTGGAATTAGTAATTGTGTCCTAACTTTTGGTACTGATACTGTATATATACACACACACACACACACACACACACACACACACTTCCATTTTTCTCTGCCTCAAGGGCCCCCTATGAGCTCGGGCCCCGGGGCTTCAGCCCTGCAAGCCCCTACATTAATGAGGCCCTGGATCCGCACTATGCAGCTGTTGCAAGGGCACATTTTTCACTGGCTGTCCACTGGTCACAAAAACAATGCTTGATAGGCAGCTTAAACTTTTTCAATTCAACCATTATTGGGTTAAAACACACATATACAGTACATTTGTGAACAGCCAACCACAATGCATAAGGCGCAGCAAGCTAAATGAGAAAGTAAACGTGTGAATCACATCAGTGCGCTATGTAGATATCAATAATAAGTGATATCCGTATCACCGTAGACTACACCACTACTGTCATCCTTACCTCCAAGCTTTTATTCAAGTTGGATAATCTTTGGATGCCGGCCACAGTCACACCATTGGAAGACATAGCTTGGCCTGTAGTCTATGAAAGCCTATTCCTGCACTTTTCCCGCAATCCATCAAACGTATTTGGTGTGTCATCATAGTGGTCTCTGACTTGTGGTCAGACTTGCTCAGGAGAAACTTGCACCTTTTTTCAATGCTGATTTGAATGTCATTGAGAAAACAGAAAGCTGTCAACAATTTTTTTTGCAAACATACAGTGGTGGAAAAGGTATCCAATTGTTATACTTGAGTATAAGTTTAGATACGTTAATAAAAAGTTACTCAAGTAAAAGTGAAAGTCCCCCAGTAAAATACTACTTGATTAAAAGTCTAAAAGTATTTGGTTTTAAATATACTTAAGTATAAAAAGTAAATTGAATTGCTAAAATATAAGTATGAATCATTTCAAATTCCTTATATTAAGCAAAGCAGACGGCACCATGTTCTTGTTTTTAAAATGTACGGATAGAGACATTATTTACAAAAGATGCATTTGTGTTTCGCAAGTCAGCCAGAGCATAGGCAGTAGGGATGACCACGAGTTCTCTTGATAACTGCGTGAATTTCACAATTTTCTTGTTCTGCTAAGCATTCAAAAAGGTAAGTACTTTGGGTTGTCAGGGAAAATGTATGGAGTAAAAAGTACTATATTTTCTTTAGGAATGTAGTGAAGTAAAAGTTGTCAAAATATAAATAGTAAAGTAAAGTACAGATACCCCAAAAAAACTACTTAAGTAGAAGTTTAAAGTATTTTTACTTAAGTACTTTACACCACTGCAAACATACATTCTGAAAAGTAATCCTGGAAGTAATAACCAAAAGTATGTGTAATTTGATTACAATATTTTAGCTGGTAAGGTAACAGGATTAGGGAGTAACTGTCACACCCTGACCATAGTTTACTTTGTATATTTCTGTTTTGGTTGGTCAGGGTGTGATCTGAGTGGGCATTCTATGTTACATGTCTAGTTTGTCCAGTTCTATGTTCGGCCTGATATGGTTCTCAATCAGAGGCAGGTGTTCGTCATTGTCTCTGATTGGGAACCATATTTAGGTAGCCTGGGTTTCACTGTGTGTTGGTGGGTGATTGTTCCTGTCTGTGTGTTTTCACCAGATAGGGCTGTTTAGGTTTTCGTTACGTTCATAACTTTCTTTATTTTGTAGTGTTTGTATTGATTCGTGTTTTACGTTTGTTTATTAAAACATGGATCGAAATCTACACGCTGCATTTTGGTCCGACTCTCCTTCTCATACAGAAAACCGTTACAGTAACAGATTACATGTAATCCAAGATTATTACATGAAAAACCAGTAACTGTAACCTGTTACTTCCCAATTCTGTTGACAGGACAACGAACACGACAGATCTGCTACCAGGCTAGACCCAGAGACCATACTTTTAATTGAAATAGACCCTACTTTTCATTTAAATAGACCCTCCTTTTCATTTAATTTAAAACAAACTTGAACCAACACATTATATCCACTAGATATCTCCATGGAGGGATACTACAGAGTAGCTCAGCAGAGAGAGAGAAAGACAGAGAGCGGCTAGCTCTGTTACTCCTCAGTCCCCACAGACACTTTTGGATTACTGCAGCAGATAGAAGACATAAGGGCAAATCAATAGTGTGGCAGCAACTCAGAGAGCTGAAGACTGCCAGGCTTCATTGACATTAAGCCTTCACAACCCAGACTGAGGGATGTTAAACAAGCCCAGAAGATTTCTGGCACGGACAAAGTGAGTGGGCAATATGAAAAGGCAGTTTAGCTCCAGGGATCTACGTATTAAGATACTCAATTGCAGTAATTGCTGCCTTTCTTGGCTAGGACCCACTTGAGATTGAAAGAGATTCAAATATTGCTGGAACTGCCATGGTAAAATAAAGAATAGATACAATGACCTCCAGTTTGTTTATATTGGCTTTATAAGATATCACTTTAGGTATATTTTATATGTTGTCTAAACCCCCAAAACAAATTGTATACCTCTGTTAACTAAATCAGAAGATTTAAGGACTAAGTAAGGATACAATCCTAGACTGATCAGGAGCTGGCTAACCGTGGTTGTTGTGGGCTCCCTCCAGTCCCCAGCAGACATGCCTGCCTGACTGTCTAAACTCTCTTTGTTCCTCACTGGAGGTTCCTGCTTCAGTCTCCTAGCAGTGGTACAGTGTCAGACCACGCCTTTTGAAATTGTCACAGAAGTGTTCCATAACAAAACAGATGCTTTGAAACAGAGTTTTAATGATACAGAGAAACCTAGCTGAGCTGAGGGAGCTATGACTAGATAGATTGATCCCTGCACAGGAGGAAAGCGATGCTCTCGTTTCTTTGTAAGGAGATGGAGTTCAATCCATTAAATACCAGTTCATCACAGACCATGATGCTTTGCCAAACAGAAAGCAGCACCACCATCAACTCATGAATAACAGAGAGATGATCTACTCTCATACCGTTTGTTGATCACACATTCTTCACCAAAGCTCTTATATGGGCAGCAATACGAGATAGCGCAGATAAGCGGGGGAAATGTTATAGCTGTATTTTGACATGCATATAGGCGAGACGTGCTTTGATAATGCAAAATATGGACTACAGTATAAAGTTAAGCATTTTCATGCGAGACAGGAGTCAGGATTTGGGGTTTCAGTAGGATTGGGACGATAGGAAAATAGCATAGGCTCTATATAAAGTTATTTAAGGCTACATTGTGAGTCAATAAATAAATATTAAGGATACATTATTGTATGCTAAATATTTCTGTTCAGTGATAGATGAGCAAACGAATAAATGAGCTACCACTTCCACTTGTCCAGCCGAAGATCAATTAACCACATATACATACATAGATTCAGTTAAACAAAATCACAATGATGTATTATCAGAAAAGTCACAGGCTTTTGGTCGGGAGTAGGACAGGGTGAAGAGTAAAATCCACTTGTATAACATGTTAGCAAAAATGTTCTGATCAGCTAATATTTGAGCAAACTAGAATAAAGATGATCATTAGCTCTCACCTCAATTTAGCTAACATTTCCCCTGCCTAAAAGTTACCAAATATCCAAACGGAGATTCAGTGAAAAAAATATCTGACATGGATTGATTTATCCAGACGGGTCCCCCACCGTTGTCCTTAAGCAACGCGATGGCGCTGTCCCAATCAAAACGGTGCGTGTGCTTTTCATTTATGGCGACTTTCCCACTCTGTGTGAAGTAAATACGGTAGGTTAATAAAGGCTTCCATGCGACAACCTGTTTGGATAATGTGCAATTAGATTTTTTGCCAATCTGCTGCTGTGGAATTGCATTAGTGTGATATCCGACGACAATTTTTTCGGGAAATGTGAAGTTATCCTGGGACAGTCCCAGGATCCCGGTTACCAGTGTTAATCCCTAGAGATCACACAAGACACCACAACACAGCTCATCCAGTCAAAACAGCTTGAAAGAGAGCAAGAGAAAGGAGAAATCACAAACCTGAACGGCAAAAATCTACTGCATCCATCTCTACACTACCTACACCGCCTCAGGTTCCCAAACAACTCTACATAAGTGGAGCATTGGACAATGAGCAGGTAAAGTTACGGACAGTTCTGTAAGTGTTCCACATTCTGCTACAGACAGTAAGAGCCTGCCTGTGGATCCTCTGGGACGCTCCTACATACTACACACCTCTGCGAGAGAAACAGAGCTGCAGGCTAACTCTTTAGAACAGTCCACTGCACCTGGAAACAACGGAGTCCTACCACGCAGAGCTAAAGTCTAAACACAGACACTGCTGTTCAATTGAACAGAGAGCAGGAGGTACAGTATAAAACATAAGCAGCACAGAAAAAGGAAGAGCACTCTATTGAACTGTGGTTCACCTCCAGTATCATTATGTGGATATCTATACATGCATGTTCAACTATTCAATTGCCTCTGCTCCATATAATGAAATGAGTTAATGGAGTAGAATTGAGTACATGATGTCCTTTTTAAGCAGATAGACTAAAGTATATATTTGGCAGACACACATAACTCATTATGATGCCATCATATGACCTTTTACCATTGGCATACAGGGCCAGTGAGAAAGGGAGGATGAGTGAGAGAAAGAGTGTCTGTGAGAGAACACTTTAAAAGTCTCTCTGTTTAATGGCTACAGATATTATCTTTCAGAAGTGTAGTGAAGAAAGAGAAGGATAGAAAGAGAGAGAAAGACAAAGATAAATAAATGAAGATAGAGAGATGGAACAAGATGAGGAGAGAGGGAGAGAGACAGAGAGCACTGTAGAGGAATGTGTGTGTGTTTGTTATTCAGGGAATGTCTCTGTCTCTCCAGCAGCACTGTGCAGCAGAGCAGAGGGGAGGGAGAGGAGTGGAGTCGAGAGGAGCACTCTCTGTGCCCACAGAATCACATGGCCCCAACAGTAGAGAGGGAGAAGGGTGAGAAACACAGAGAGGGATAGAGAGAGGGACAGAGACAGTGTAGCAGCAACAAGAGGGAATAGGGAGAGTGAGAATGCAAATGAGAGGGATAGAAAGTGAAAAGAGAGAAACAGAAACCGCTGTCGAAAGAATGAGAGAGGGGATAGAAAGAGGGAGAATGGTTTATTAAAGTAAGGAGAGAGAGAATGAGAGAGGGGTAGAGGGCAAGCTAGATAGCTTCCTTTAATACCATTGCTTATACAGCTCCAGTCCTCTCATATAACCTGGTGTTTGTTTGCCCAGTGGTTTCTATGACCGTGCTCTAGTCTTATGATGTTCTGGTAGGCAGGGAGAGGAATGTCCAACCAGCATAACTGACGTCTGCATGTGGACTGGGAGACAATAGAGGGTTTGATGAGCTAGAATCAACATAGACATTTACTTGACAGAAAGGTCAATATAATATGAAGCAGCTTGGGAAAGCCCTGCAATCAAACCAAAATAAATGCTTAGCGTATAGGGTCTGACAGAGACAACTATAGCTATAGACGGTGATATGGCGAGTGATACAGACATGGCATAGAGGCTAAAAAATATGCATGAGCACCAGTGTTCTCCTTGTCTCATTCAGCAGCCACGCTGTTATAGGAGAGCTCTAAAATTGCTGGCAAACTAACAATGTCCACAAATTAGCCTACACTCCAAACCATAATAGTCCATCCACTGTCAACAAAAACATGACACTCAGAGAGAATGAAGCTTAATGAAGCCTAATCCAGCCCAGTCAACCCCAACACGGAGTGCAAGGTCCTCTCCCTTAACTAGCAATGTCTTACCAAGAATCAAAACGTGGCCCTGATGTTATTATATTCCTTCTGTGCAGCACCTTGTGAGATGTGACTTTACTAGAGGTGTTGAAAGAGGTGACATGGTCATAATGATGCATGCGGCTGCCACATGGGACGATCAGGCGTGGTGGCCGACGGGACAGGGTCACCCTCCCATCACTGATCTTGGGTCAGGAGCTGAAGGACAGAAAGAAGCAAGAAAGACACAGAGACAGACAGAGAGAAAGAAAGAGAAAGGGGGAAAGCACAGAGAGGGCTTTCTCTGTAACTACCACCATGTACACACACACACTCCCTCTACCTCCTAGCCTCACCCTTTCCTCATGCACTCTCACAACATGTCTTTCTTTCACTCACTCTCCTATTCTCCCTCTCTTCATCAGTCTTCCTTTCAGTCTCTCTATCCAGGCCCCATTGTGGGCCTCTCCTAGTCTTTCCCTTGCCAGGACAGAGAAGAGGGAGAGTGGGAGCTCAGCAGGACCAAAACAACAACAACAACAACAACAACATTAACATGACCTACAGCTACAGTCAATTGGAATCCCAAGAGTCAAATAACAACGAACCAATTCCTGGGCAGAGAATCAAACACCAGCCAATCTCTATCTGATGATTTGACAGCCTATGCCTATGTAGCTCTGGTGGCCTTCTTAGGGAGTTTGCACCATCTCAGAGGCTGCCAAAGAAACTGTGGGGCCGGGAAAGGGAGATAAGTCATTAAGATGAAACAGATGAAAAAGGGCATTTCTCCATCTAGATTCAGCTGCTGTTATACAACCAAGAGGATGCAGAGTTTTTAAACAGTCCCTCACATTAGGCTCTCCTCAGTGATAAACACATTTCCTTAGGGTTGCCAATGAGAGTGAATGCCACATGTTGAATCAGAGCTATGGAGAACTTGCTGTGAAAGTATCCCCAAAAATGTACAGTAATACATGTTTAAGGGGAAGTAAGTCATTTCAGAAACATGTAGATTCCTTACTTACAAACCACAGCTGCTAATCCCAATAAAACTACATAATGTTTTGAAGTTGACTTTCCTAGTAATGTGTTCTCTCTTTCCTCAACAAACCAGAGCACATTTAAACAATGTTTTGACTGAAACACTTCCCCTGAGTATACATGCTTCCTGTGATGTTGTGGTGTTCTGAGAACAGCTTTTTAAAGGGTTGTTCAGAGGTATTCAACAGTTTATTAAGCCCATTATGGCCATCTGATCTAACTTGGATCTTATTGGACCACATCAACGCCAAAACTTTCAAATTAATTTAATTTCCAAGTACATAATATGCATTTCCTAGAGAAACACCAATTAGATGTAACATGTACGTTAAAGGACTACTTTAGAGTTGTTCTATGCATCAGTGGATCTGAGAAATAGAGCATGTAAACACAGGATTATTGGTAGAGGTTTCAACCCTCCACAGCAGGACTTCAACTGAGCTCAGAGGAAAGAACTGCCTATTGCCTATACTGTATGTACTGTACATGTATATTTACTGTGAACCGCAAGGCCAATTGCAGCCATTGCACATTCCTTTAGCTTTCATTACGGTCATATCAAACAGATGCTGAGAAACAAAGTTTTAATGAAGCAGAGAAACATAGCTGAGCCAAGGGAGATATGACTAGGGATATTTCCATGTAAAAGGGCCCAGGAGAACCAACATGGGAAGTTCAGAGGAGCAGATCAAATGAAAGCTATCGTGCCTTGCAAAAGTATTCATCCCCCTTGGCATTTTTTCCTATTTTGCTGCATTACAACCTGCAATTTAAATCGATTTTTATTTGGATTTCATGTAATGGACATACACAAAATAGTCCAAATTGGTGAAGTGAAAAAAATTACTTGTTTCAAAAAACAAACTGAAAAGTTGCGCATGAAGTCTCATAATTAGTTAAATAAAGTCCAACTGTGTGCAATCTAAGTGTCACATGTTCTCAGTATATCTGTTCTGAAAGGCTCCAGAGTCTGCAACACCACTAAGCAAGAGGCACCATGAAGACGAAGGAGCTCTCCAAACAGGATAAGTTGTGGAGAAGTACAGATCATGGTTGGATTATAAAAAAAATATCAGAAACTGTAAACATCCCACGGAGCACCATTAAATCTTTTTTTTTTTTTTAATTGAAAGAATATGGCACCACAACAAACCTGCCAAGAGAGGGCCGCCCACCAAAACTCACGGTCCAGGCAAGGAGGGCATTAATCAGAGAGGCAACAAAGAGACCAAAGATAATCCTGAAGGAGCTGCAATGCTCCACAGTGGAGGCTGGGGTATCTGCCCATAGGACCACTTTAAGCAGTACACTCCACATAGCTGGGATTTACAGAAGTGTGGCCAGAAAAAAAGGCATTGCTTAAAGAAAAAAATAAGCAAACACATTTGGTGTTCACCTAAAGGCATGAGGGAGACTCCCCAAACATATGGAAGAAGGTACTCTGGTCAGATGAGACTAAAATGTAGCTTTTTGGTCATCAAGGAAAACGCTATGTCTGGTGCAAACCCAACACCGCATCACCCCGAGAACACCATCCCCACAGTGAAGCAAAGTGGTGGTAGCATCATGCTGTGGGTATGTTTTTCCTCGGCAGGGACTGGGAAACTGGTCAGAATTGAAGGAATGAAGATGACGCTAAATACAGGGAAATTCTTGAGGGAAACCTGTTCCATTCTTCCAGAGATTTGAGACTGGGACGGAGGTTAACCTTCCAGCAGGGCAATAACCCTAAGCATACTGCTAAAGCAACATTCGAGTGGTTTAAAGGGAAACATTTAAATGTCTTGGAATGGCCTAGTCAAAGCCCAGACCTCAATCCAATTGAGAATCTGTGGTATGACTTAAAGATTGCTCTACACCAGCGGAACCCATCCAACTTGAAGGAGCTGGAGCAGTTTTGCCTTGAAGAATGGGCAAAAATCCCAGTGGCTAGATGTAAGCTTATAGAGACATACCCCAAGACACTTGCAACTGTAATTGCTGCAAAAGGTGTCTCTACAAAGTATTGACTTTGCGGAGGTGAATAGTTATGCACGCTCAAGTTCTGTTTTTTTGTGTTATTTCTTGTTTGTTTCACAATACAACATATTTTGTATCTTCAAAGTGGAGGCATGTTGTGTAAATAAAATGATACAAACCCCCCAAAAATATTTTTAATTCCAGGTTGTAAGGCAACGAAATAGGAAAAATGCCAAGGCGGGTGAATACTTTCACAAGCCACTGTAGGAGTCTACATTTTTTGGAAATTAAGGCATATATGCATTTTTCAGGAATACGCAAAGGCTTTGATTTCTGGTCAAACAGATGGAAAATGGGTCTTAGAAAACATCTACCAGAGAAAGTCTTAAAAGGTATTAGAAATACATCAAAACACAATAATATAGAAGTAAAGCCCCCTGCCAACTAATATCAACACATATTTAGTTTAGTATAATTTGTTCTGGCTTCTGTAAGTCTAAGAAACATTGCCTTGTAATTCCTTTACCAAAAACACACATATCTTTAAGGTATTTTCTAAATTTGAGGAAGGAGGATAATGAAAGTCCACAGAAGTAACAAAGGTAGTTGTTAGTTGGTGTTTTTACTGATATCAATTTTATTTAAGTGATTTAACTCAAAATTCTGTTCCCAAATCAGTTATGTTAAGCTGATAACTGTTTTCTTTCTGTCATCTGGTGGTCAAAGCAAAAGTTTGAAAAGTCTGGACAAGCCCTCCCACCCGCTCTCTCAAATTAATGTCACCTCTTCCGTCTCTTACTGACACCTACCCGCTCTTTCTATTTACTGTAACCATCATCCTCACCCACTAAGCACCGACCGACACCGGACGTTACTGGATGTTGAAAAGTAGTTGAAATTGGTTCAGTCCGCTCTGGCTTTGATTTCAACATCCACAGATGTCTGGACCAGCCTTAATTTGGGTCAAACATAGATGTCCATGATTGGTTGAGATTTGTTTCGGTCCGGACCAGTATATAGCACAGTATATATATTACATTACAGTAAATCAAATGTAGATTATAGCTCAGTACAGTCATGTACTGTACAGTGCAGTAAAATAGAGTTCAGTACAGTACACAGTTGAGCACACTAGAGTTGAGTATACTATAATGTACTGTACTGCACTCTACTGAGCTGTACTTAGATGTCCAAACTTGTGAAACATAGACGTCTATGATTGTTTAAGATTTTGTCCAGTCCAACCAAATTTGGTCTTGTTTGGTGGCGGAGCTCATTTAAATAATAGCCCGTGCGTAGCATAATACCCAAATATGCAAAGGAAGATATTGGTGTGTACCTATCACCATGAAGAGACTGGCATTCGTATCCATAATTATGTATTTCTGTGTCGTACAGACCCATCATGAAATTTCACAATTCTGTTACCGGGTGCACATCCACTTACTGTAGTTGAATAACCAAAAGAGATTGTTTCAAAACTCAACGTGTCATGTCATAGCTGACACCCCATTCTTTCTTCAAACATCTTTTCACGTTCATTCGGAACAAATATTTAAGAGTTTTTGGAAAACATGCTCACATAAACGGAGGGAGATTTGACAAATTCTGATACCAAACTTTGCAGTTCTTCCAGTGTTTGCGTTTTTGTAAAAATGTCAGTGTAAATAGTTAAATGTAGTCCTTGTGCATAGAGTTGTATGGTTTGTTAAACTTTTACATAAAAGGTTTTTGTTTTGGCATACATTTTCAATCTCAGCGCAAGTCCGTTACTGTGCAACTGCCCAAATACACAACTGCTGATGGTTCAGCCTGCCCAGTCAAAAGGGGTCAAACACAGCCCTAGGCAAAGACTCAGACTATAAGTTCTAGGACAACAGGCGCCTTCAGAACCACCTGTTTCCTGGTGGAAATCAAGGCCAGCAGTATTGGTATTTACCCAAGTAGAAAAGTAAACTGATAAACTCTGATTATTCCGGCGCTCAAAGTCTGATTATGCTGGTGCTCAAAGAAAGGAATGGTTGTCATGGGAGATGAATCTTCAGCTCCAGTCTGGATGTGTAAACAACAAACAATGAAACACAAAACAATCTTCTATGGGAAGTTTTTGTCCATGCTATCCTGGATTCCTTGGGATGTCGCAACTCTCACATTACGCCATTTAAGTTGAAATTAAAAATTGTTAAGATAAATGGTATTAACTGATGGTCAACTTACACTATATGACCAAAAGTATGTGGACACCTGCTCATTGTACATCTCATGTTCTTCCACACCGATCTCAACAAACCATTTCTGTATGGACCTTGTTTTGTGCACGGGGGTATTGTCATGCTGAAAAAGTAAAGGACCTTCCCCAAACTGTTGCCACAAAGTTGGAAGCACAGAATCTTCTAGAATGTCATTCAGTGGTGGTCAGTGCCGTTTAAGATGGGAGGACAATTTTTCATGAGCATGGCCTTATTTCTATGACAGCATATTGGATGACTGTCATTCATATTCAATTCACCCAGTTCAATGTAACAGCGATAGGTTTAGGCTATGAGTTTGCTACAACTTAGCCTATGAATTAAAGTTTACAACATAGGTGCACACAGGTCGAGAGACAAATTTGAGGTGACACAGTGACAGACAGTAACACATTCAGTACCGCCTTGCACACTCTTGCCTGCATCTAGCTGATATAGGGTGTAATCATTAGTCCAACAGTGGCAAACAAATGTTTCTATTGGACAAATTCAGGTATGTTTATCCCCATTTTGTTCCGTTTAAGAAACATTTTTCAACAGAATCGGCAGAATGAATACACCCCTGATCACACAAACACAGTTCACTTTCATAGCAGCCACGTTGTATTCCTTCTTGCATCTATGCGCGCTCCTCCTCTCACCTTTTCCCTTCGCTTGTGGACTTCAATGCACAACAATTCAGCTGTATGTGACCAGGTGAAAAAAAACTTTCCAAGCCAAACCGTATCATAACTGCTACACACAGCCTACATCGTTGTCACCATATTACCTAAAGTAATGCCATAGTCAAAATTGCTAATAAAACTAATGGGTTAGTAAACCTGCTACAATCATGCAGTAACGTTACAGTGTACAGTTAGTAAGCAGTTCAGCACTTACACCGGCAGCCCCGGTGGCAATAAATGAGTCAAAACCAAAAGCTTACCTTGACTTGGAAGAGTTCCAGTGTTGTGTTGGATAGTCATAGCCAGTTAGCTAACATAGCATCTCTTTGTTTGAGCAGGGTGTTTGAGTAGGCTAAACTAGCTAGCTGCATTTGCTAGCTAAGTAAGTGAAACTGAAAATAAATGACACTATCTTGCAAAGGGTCATTCTGGAAGAAAATGAATTTGTTCAAAACTGTTAAACTATTGTCTCTCTCTCTGAGTCAACTACTCACCACATTTTATGCACTGCACTGCTAGCTAACTGTAGCTTATGCTTTCAGTACTAGCTTCATTCTCTGATCCTTTGATTGAGTGGACAAAACGTCAGTTCATGCTGCAAGAGCACTGATTGGTTGGAGAACGTCCTCCGGAAGTTGCAATAAATTCTGTACAAGTCTATGGAAGGGGGTGAGAACCATGCACCTCCTAGGTTTTGTATTGAAGTCAATGTACCCAGAGGAGGACGGAAGCTAGCCATCCTCTGGCTACACCATGGTTATACCCTACAGAGTGATGTTGAGGCTATTGTAGACCTTCATTGCAAAATAATGTGTTTTAATCAATTATATTTAGTATATTTTTTATCTTATAAAAGGATCATTTTTGTGTGTTTCACTGAGGAAGATAGTCCTCCCCTTCCTTCTCTGAAGACCCTCCACTTATGTCATTGTATGCTGTAGCGTTAAGATTGCCCTTCACTGGATCTAAGGGGCTAGCCCAAAGAATGAAAAACAGCTCTAGACCACTATTCCTCCTCCACCAAACTTTACAGTTAGCACTATGCAGTCGGGCAGGTAGCATTCTCCTGGCATCCGCCAAACCCAGATTTGTTAATCGGACTGCCAGATGGTGAAGCGTGATTCATCACTCCAGAAAATGCATTTCCAGTGCTCCAGAGTCCAACGGCGGCAAAACTTACACCACTCCAGCCGACGCTTGGCATTGCACATGGTGATCTTATGCTTGGAAACCCATTTCCTGAAGCTCCCGATGAACAGTTATTGTGCTGACGTTGCTTCCAGAGGAAGTTTGGAACTCGGTAGTGAGTGTTGCATTCGAGGACAGACGATTTTTATGCGCTACACGCTTCAGCACTCACCTTCTGTGAGCATGTGTGGCCTACCACTTTGTGGCTGAGCCGTTGTTGCTCCAAAACATTTCCATTTCACAATAACAGCACTTACAGTTGAACGGGGCAGCTCTAGCAGGGCAGACATTTTACGAACTGACTTGTTAGATAGGCGGAATCCTATGGCGGTGCCACATTGAAAGTTACTGAGCTCTTCAGTAAGGCCATTCTACTGCCAATGTTTGTCTATGGAGATTGCATGGCTGTGTGCTCAATTTTACACAGCTGTCAGCAACGGGTGTGGCTGAAATAGCCAAATCCATTAATTTGAAGGGGTGTCCACATATTTTTGTATATAGTGTATAAACCTTGTGGTGCACCACTGATAAGTTAAGTTAATGTTCAAATGCACAGAAGGCAGAAAAGAAGATTAAATGAAAAAAAGAAAAAGAGAAACAGCTCAGAGGGAGGATGACTGATATGAAGAAGGGTCACACAAAACACAAAAACAGTCAGGAGCAAAGTGCAAGATTTCATTATAAAAACTCAACACTGCTAGCTCTGTACCAGGACATCTAAAGCCAATGTTCCACCTCTTCAACTGCCACATAAGGACAAGGCACCCCAGTCAGTCAGTCAGCCAGCAAGCCAGTCAGATAGTAAGTGTCACAGACAGCAGTGGTTTAAAGTGCTGAAAAAAAGTGCGGAGACCTTCTGTGTCCCCCTTGTGTTATGTAATCGTGTTTCAAATGAGACTCACATCACTGTTATTATGGCCCTATCTATCCATCAGTCCTCCAGTATGGAGTAGTACAGTGTGACTGTCTAACGATGCTCTCTGACCCAGGAGTACGCTCAAACCCTTAAGGCTGCGGATTGCAGAAACATTTTATTGATTGTAACTGTCCAGAATTCAGACCAGTCACTCGCCAATGTCTAAAGTAAGAATAGTCTTTGGATCTCTCATGCCTATTACAACTAAATGTTCCCTCTAAGCTGCACACGCCGCACATTTGAAATATCAGCGCGCAGAGAGAAGCACGAGATAGAAAACTAGAAAGTTGAATGAAGTTCAAATTGTGCCAGAGAATTTGTTGGGCAGAACGCAGAGTAGGATTCTATTGCATTGACAGGCACGACTCATACTCTACACAAACCGTTGCGCCATAACCAATCAGAGCTGCAGTAGGCCTATATGCAAATAGACCATTGCCATACAGTGCATTCGGAAAGATTTCAGACCCATTACTTTTTCCACATTTTGTTACGTTAGAGCCTTATTCTAAAATGAAGTAAATAGCTTTTTTTCTTCTCATCAATCTACACACAATACCCCATAATGGCAAAGTGAAAAAACTGAAATATCACATTTACATAAGTATTCAGACCCTTTACTCAGTACTTTGTTGAAGCTCCTTTGGCAGTGATTACAGCCTAGTCTTCTTGGATATGACGCTACAAGCTTGGCACACCTGTATTTGGGGAGCTTCTCCCATTCTTCTCTGCAGATCCTCTGAAGCTCTGCCAGGTTAGATGGGGAGTGTCGCTGCATAGCTATTTTCAGGTCTCTCCAGAAATGTTTGATCGGGTTCAAGTCCGGGCCATACAAGGATATTTTGAGACTTGTCCCGAAGCACTCCTGTGTTGTCTTGACTGTGTGATTAGGGTCGTTGTCCTGTTGGAAGGTAAACCTTCGCCCCAGTTTGAGCGCTCTGGAGCAGGCTTTCATTAAGAATCTCTCTGTACATTGCGCCGTTCATCTTTCCTTTGATCCTGACTAGTCTCCCAGTCCCTGCCCCTGACTAGTCTCCCAGTCCCTGCCCACCACCATGCTTCACCGTAGGGAGAGTGCCAGGTTTCTTCTAGACATGATGCTTAGCATTCAAGCCAAAGAGTTCAATCTTAGTTTCATCACACCAGCCTTTTGGCAAACTCCAAGTGGGCTGTCATGTTCCTTTTACTGAGGAGTGGCTTCTATCAGGCCACTCTACCATAAAGGCCTGATTGGTGGAGTGCTGCAGAGATGGGAGAACCTACCAGAAAGCCAACCATCTCAACAGAGGAACTTTGCAGCTCTGTCAGAGTGACTAACGGGTTCTTGGTCACCTCCCTGACCAAGGCCCTTCTCCCCTGATTGCTCAGTTTGGCCGGGCGGCCAGCTCTGGGAAGTGTCTTGGTGGTTCAAAACTTCTTCCATGTAAGAATGGAGGCCACTGTGTTCTTGGGGACCTTCAATGCCGCATACATTTTTTTGGTAACCTTTCCCAGATCTGTGCCTCGACACAATCCTGTCTCGGAACTCTATGGACAATTCCTCCGACCTCATGGCTTGTTCTTTTCTCTGTCAACTATGTCAACTATGTGACCTTATATAGACAGATGTGTGCCTTTCCAAATCATGGCCAATCAATTGAATTTAGCACAGATGGACTCCAATCAAGTTGTAGAAACACCTCAAGGGTGATGAATGGAAATAGGACACACCTGAGCTCAATTTCAAGTATCATAGCAAAGGGTCTAACTACTTATGTAAATAAGGTATGTTTTATATTCTTTATACATTTTTGCAAATGTCTAAAAACCTGATTTCACATTTTCATTATGAGGTATTGTGTGTAGATTGACGAAGCGAAACATTTATTTAGTCAATTTTAGAGTAAGGCTGTTATGTAACAAAATGTGGAAAAAGGAAGGGGTCTGAATACTTTCTGAATGCACTGAATGTGGTAGCAATTGAGCTGGGGCCAAGGTCAGACAGAACAAGTCATATGAGTCTGTGGGAACACATACATGCCACTCCAGTCCCTTTCCAGCTGGAAAATATGACATAATGTCTCAGGGAGGCCTGACTCTGCTATGACAAGCCTTCTGTGTGGACAGGGACAGAACCAGACGGCACACAGGTGTTGCTTTGACGATAATTTGTTGAAGGGGACAAGATTTGCATGAGCTGCTTTCCCATTCAAACTCAGTGGCACACTAACCTTGAGCTGGCCAACTCCACCTCACAGTCAAATCAGCAGGAAACAGGAAGCTCATCAGGACTCATGGACCCAATTTTCTCCATGACACCGCATTAGTTTTGCAGTGTAAGGTTTCCATAATGAATCCATTTTTCTCCATGACACCTTGTGACTGTTCCAAAGCAGTGTAAGGTGTCTATGATGAGAGGGGCAGAGTGATTGTGTTTGCAAAACTGGTGACAAGATGTTTTGGGTGGGCTATGCACAACGCTGAGCTAATGGACAGAGCTTGTTCAACAAACCTGCTTAAACCAGATGAGTTCTAAGACATCCAATTTGTGGAAAACATCTCCCGACACTGTTTATTTGAACCTAGCCTCATGTAATGAATGTGGAACGGTAAATCAGGCCTGTGTGATGAGTAATCTTGCCTGAGACCTGAAGACTGGTTTTCGCTCCTTGAGCTAATGACTAGGCTTTAGCACAGCGGGCTAGCAGTCTAGTGGTATGCAGTTGACCCGGGTTTAACCCCCACCAGTCACACACGGTTGCTGGAGACACGGATTCCAGGTAGTTCACTGTTGACTAGAAGAAACCAGTAGAGGAAACAACACCCTGTTGAGCTGTTTATGTTCCCAAAACTATGCCCACAACAAAGAGACCAACATGTCTATGTGGTCGTGTCTGCTTCCTTGGGGGCTGAATCGAAGCCCTTGTCTTGCACAGTCTTCCAGTTAACCTTCCTACAGCATGATCCCATCCTCTGTGTGTGTGTGTGTATGTATGTATGTATGTATGTATGTATGTATGTATGTATGTATGTATGCCACTCAGAGGGTAAATGGGAAGACAACTTATTTCAGTGCCTTTAAAACGAGCTATGGTAGTAGGTGCCAGGCGCACCGTTTTGAGTGTGTCAACAACTGCAAAACTGCTGGGTTTTTCATGATCAACAGTTTGCCCTATGTATCAAGAATGGTGCACCACCCAAAGGACTTCCAGCCAACGGCAGGCCAGTGGTCAAAAACGGGTCATTGATGAAAGAGGACAAAGGAGGCTGACACGAATTGTGCATAGCAACAGACAGGCTACATAGTCAACTGTCTGTCCAGTACAACATTGGTGCCCAAAGACACATAAAAGAATGCATAACTCGTTGTACCTTGACACAAATGGGGTATGGCAGCCGACGACCTAACAGAGTTACACTTCTTTCAGAAAAAAACAAGAAACTGCGGTTGCAGTGGGCTAAGCAACAAACATTGAAGAAATTAGACTGGCGCCCATGGCAGCAGCCAACCTCAAAGTTTGTCAAACACACACCTCAACACTACACTCACATTTATACTGAGATGCTGGCTCAATGAGCACACAACAGTAAAGTAACTAGCTACTGTATATAATCTAGAATAGCTGTTAATAACAGCTTTGATAGAGTTAGTAATAGTAGGACAGTTTCAGTAGCCTTTTGGATGTTACATAGAAAACATTATGTGCAATGTTTTATTTCAGTTTTCGGTACGGCTCCTTTGAAATGAAATTTAATCAGGTAGTAAAAGAACGGGCATTGCTCAAATTCTGTGATGATTATTTTCAGAGAAATAAAAAAAGGAGTGTGTGTGTAACAAAAAGTTCCCTGTTGTTCAAGTTCAATAGCCTACTGTAAATAAAACAAATCACATCATAGAGGTGACCTACTAAGATTTCACAGAGCAGTGTGTGTGTGTGTGTGTGTGAACTCTTCACAAGAATAGTAAACAAACAACAAACAAAACATTTGACCAACTGGGGACCTTTTGTTAGTCCCCACGAGGAAAAAGGCTATTTCTAGGGGGTTTAGAGTTACGGTTACAATTAGTGTTAGGCTTAGGGGTTAAAAGTTAGATCTAAGGTTAAGGTTTTAGGGTTAAGGTTAGGGTAAGGTCTAGGGGTTAGGAAAAATACAATTTTGAATGGGAATCAATTGTTTGTCGCCAAAAGATTAGTTAAACAAGACTAAGTGTGTGTGTGTGTGTCCCTGAGGACGCCAGGTGTTGAAATGCCCCAGGCTTCTCAGAGTCCTTGTCCTTGGAACAATGAGAAAGGTCTCCAACCCAGCCAATGTTGATAAAATAATTGCTCTCAGTAAATTGGTAGGCTTATTTTCCAGAAATCAACAACAGGAATGGGCTATTCAGCACAAACCCTATATGATCATCAATAAGAGGCTGGCAATTCCATGTTAAGAGTGTTGCTGAGACTCATATTTTTTTACTTTAAAATGTCAAACAAAAAACAATTATTACAAAGTTAAACAAACCATGCAACTATGTACATTGCACAATGACTACTTTGAACCATTTCCATGGAAACGTTTACAGAAACACATTTACTTGCAGAATTAGTGTAGAAGGAAAGTTGGGTAACATGGTTTGTGCTGTCATTCTGTTAGCGGCTAACACGGTTAAAGTTAGCATCACTTTAACCGTGGAATTGCACCAGTCTAGCCAATTTATCACCAATTGTAAATTGTCAACTGCACTGTGTTCAAGAACTGACCACTTTCATGTCGCAAACTCACAATAGTTCAAGTTAACCCCAAGCTAGGTGCCACTTCCCCGCAATATTACGTAATTTCACTTTCCTGAATAAACTGTGTTTCTCAAAATAGGGCGAGGATGTTGATAAGAACACAACACCAGAAAACCTAATTGCCAATAGCCTGCATAAGCAAACACTTCGGTGCACCCCGATTACCTTGAATACAGTTGCAGTCTGGCAAGGTTTACTGCCAGCTCTTGACGTGAGGTAGCAGCGTATTCTGTTATTAATATTAATACAAATTAGTCTGACACATTCTTCGACTGAGAAAAACACCTTCGCCAAGCAATTGCTGAAACGTCATCCCCATGTCACCTGACCAATATTGTCAATTTCAAATCGATAGCTCAATGGACAGGTAAATATCAGAATTCTCGTTATCATGAATAACACCTCAATCTTACCAGCTGTTCGCCCTCGTTTGTGAAGCGAAGTACACCGATTGATTGACGTTGATTTTATCTTTCTGTGGGATTACAGGGAGTATTCCAGTCCCGGGTAGCAATATTTACGAGAGAGCGAGCGAGCGAGCAATTGTGAGTGCGGCTCCCTGTGTAACCTAGTCTATGCTGTAGCCTACTGACAGAGAGGGGTAGGCTTGGTTACACATGTCTCATTCTCTGCCTCTCAGCATAACCAGACATTGTGCACCAACAACCTACTCTGCTGTGATGCAGAACTAGAATCAGCTAGCCATCTACAGGGCAGTTATGGTAATGTTAGGCTGCAAAATATTTGATTTTCACCACTGATCTGCCACTTGCAGTACGGTGCATTTATTATGGCAAATAACGCCTTTTAGTGGCTGAGAACGTCTGTTACATTTGTCTGCTAACAAAGTTGTACAATTCAATGGCTGTCATTTCCATAACCCAACTAAAACCCACAGAGAATATGCATAGGCACAGTTGACGAGGAAAAACTCCCTAGGTCAGAAGAAAACTTTAGAAGAACCAGACTGAGGGGGAGACAGTTGCTTGTTGTTGACATCTGCCTGCTGTTTGTTTTTGATAAAGGGATGTGTATTTTTTAATGACAGATGAGCCTATACACAGTCTTTCTATTTTTCCCCTTCGATATTCTACATGAAACAACTCTATATACGTCGGTCAGGACTGGAGTTTACCTTCAAGTAGATCCAGAAAGTTGTAGAAAATACCTCTCTCACACACACGAGAGAGTTCTCTTTCTAGAAGCTGCCAGGTCATTCTGTGTGTTCCTACAGCTGTCAGTGGCTGCCATACCCCCCACTCCACCCAATCCGCCCCACGCTTCACTAGAGCTGTAGATGCATTTGCTGGTGAGTTCTCAGCTGTCATCGAACCTATTCCTTAAATAGACCATATCAGGAACAGACCATGATTCAAGGGGGTTACCTATGTCATTATGTACAAATAGAGAACAAAAAGAGGAACTACTATGCAGTTATTCTAAAGATTCTCCATTGGAATGTTGTCATAAAAGCAATGAGACATTGTAACAAACCCAAACCAATGCTAAATGTGGGAATTCAGTGTAGAGTTCTCCCAGCAACTGTCTGTTCTGTGGAGAGTAGACCCCCATCCCTTATTTAAAATATATCCACCTTGGTTCTGGCCCACCTCATTGAGATTCAGTATAAATATAAATTGTGACGGAGGGGGAGTTGCATTACTACAAAAAAAGTTGACAGCGCAACAATCAGGCAGTGAAGCTCAACACTAGACAACCCAAGCAAGGGAATAGAAGAGAAGAGAGGAGACGACACAATCACACAATCCTAAAGGTACCGTATGGCTCTAAGGAACACATGTCTTGAGTGTACAAGGTCTTGAGTGACATGCTTGCCTGCCAGGGGCTCTCAAGCCAGGGGAGAGGGGCATGGTGATTGTCTATCAGGAGTGGCAGGAAGCTGTCTGTCCATTAGGATGGTTGTATCAGTGGTAAGGCCCCCACTGGGGTGCAGAATGATGCCCAAATAAGGCATGAGGGGAGGCCATTTCAAGTTAGAGATTACATGTGCAGGGCCATTTGCTAAAGGGGACTCGGGTCAGAAGGAGACATTATAGTGAAAATGGTAAGAAGAGTAACCGTTTTTCATAGAATGTTATATTTTCTGTCATTTGTTTGTCATTTTTAGGAAATGTGGTACATCGCTCATGCTGACTTAAAGTTTGAGTCATGCTGTTAATATGTTTAATTCACAATGAATGGAAACCTTGTCAAAATGATCATGTTTTAGCTGGCATTATTCTTGACTTGTTTCCTTTAAGTGGTTGTAAAGTTAAACAATCTACCAGAAACAGGGTTATATTTGGTAACATTATTATTCTTCTAGATTTAGAGTGGGCTGCAATCTGTTCTAAAGTTCATTAATGTGTTATTAAGTATATATAGCCACTGTACATGTTCAATGTATCGTGTTAGAAGAGTAATGGAATATTCCAGAAACATGTGCTGTTTACTTTGTAAGTACCAGTGACCCCGAAACCTGAAGTAAAAAAAATCCAACTGAATTCTAACCAAGATATTTAGGATTTTGAGCTACAACTTCTCCTCTCCTTACCAGATGGGTGAGATGGCAGATCCAATCCAGTTCAAAGATGAGGGGAACAAGCATTTCCAAGCCGGTGAGGTCGACAAGGCCATTGAGTGTTACACTAAAGCCATCAAGTTGTGCACGGACAAAAAGGTTCTCGCCGTTGTCTACAGGAACAGATCAGCCTGTTTTCTGAAAAAGGTAAACACCTCACCTAAACCACAAGCCTTCATCAAGCAAAATTTGAATAGATTTATAATTATTCATAATTATCCTTGGGTGTGATTTCCTGATCTTCTGATGTTTTTGAACTCTTTTTTCTTCATAGGAAAGCTACACCAATGCAGCCTCCGATGCCTCCAAAGGTACGGTACAGTCTACCAAATGTTTAGTACGTAAACAAGAATCAAAACACAGCCAGTTATGGTTTTTGCTCACTCAGTCATATAACATGACAAATAATGTATTATGCTCATGCCACAGTGATATTTTCACTTCAACCCAGACACTTGTATACTTCTCTGCTCTCCGACAGCCATTGACGTGGATGCAGCAGACGTCAAAGCCCTGTTCCGGCGCTGCCAGGCTCTGGAGAAGCTGGGCAAGCTGGACATGGCCTTTAAAGATGTCCAGAGGTGTTCCACCATCGAGCCCAAAAACAAGACCTTCCTGGAGACCCTCAGGAGGCTGGGGGCTGAGATCCAAGCCAAGGTCTGCTACCCTCTGGGACAGTTTAGACACAATCCATTGGTTTACTTACATATGACTATGTGATTATAATATTTTATTGACTTATGAACTAGACATAAAAAAACACATCTGATACTTCTCTCTCGCTCTCTGTCTACAGCTGAAGACAACCTTCTCCACAGACTCACGGGTTCAGAACATGTTTGACATTCTGCTTGATGAGGAGATGGACAAGGACAAGAAGGAAATGGTTTGTATGACACCATAGTAGAGATCAGTTCCATTGATTCAACTGTACTAAGCATGATGCTGTGGTCTTTAATATTTTTAAAGTCTGATATCAAATGCAATGTGTGTAACTTTAATGGCAATATGAATAATATTTTCTTCCCATGTAGGCTGCTAACAACCTGGTGGTTCTGGCCAGAGAAGAAGCTGGCGCAGAGAGAATCTTCCAGAACAATGGAGTGCCTCTGCTACTGGATTTGCTTGAGACCGGAAAAGTAGAGATGGTCCTGGCCGCTATCCGCACCTTCGCTGGAATGTGCACTGGACACAAAGCTCGGGTGAGGGGCAGGGAAGACAGAGAGGTGCATTATAGGTTATGTGAGAAGGGGATAAATGGGGAGCCAAACCTCAAGTACTTCTGATCCTCACAACTCCTGGTCCTTCCAGCCAGATATGGATCATTTTCAAAGTTGCTATTGTAATGTCTAGCAATAGTTCCTTTTTGGACACTCAGTTGACCTGTATGTTTGTCTCTGAACAGGCCATGGCCATTATCCACCTGGTGGGCATAGACAAGTTGTGCAGCATCATGGCCGTCGACAACGAGGACATTGCCTTGGCAACCTGTGACCTGTTCCAGTGCATCAATGACTCCCTCACTGGAGGAGACCGGAGGTTTTATGGGAAGGAGGAAGCCCTGGTTTTGGGTGAGACATCCACTCACATTCCTGATTTCCTAAGTAGTTTCACTCAAAAGCCCTAAAATGTATATACATTTATGTAATGCTTTTTACCAAACTTGAAATGCCTCTGAATAGCATAATCAGCTATATAAACTGATTTTGAAGGTCTCGTCATTCTAATCTTGTTTGTGTTTTATAAAACGGGTCTGACACTTTCTATGCTCCCCTGCAGATGCAAGCAAGGACTTGAAGAGCATCCTGATGGCCCTGCTGGAGATGGTTGCCAGTAAGAAGGTTTCAGGACATGGCAGAGACCAGGCCCTGAACCTGCTGACCAGAAACGTGCCTCGCAAGGACAAGAAAGACCCTGACCACTCCAAGAGCCTCTTTACGATCGACCACGGTGAGTGGGTTACTGTAGCTTTTACGATGATTTGTGACACAAAGTAGGCCTGTGAAATAGTTCTTCTCTGTTTATGTCAGTTGTGGGTTTATGTCTTGTTCTTGAGAAACATTATTTTATGGTTTGTATTGAAAAAAATAAATGTAGTACTGAGAGTAACAACTTAATGTAGGAAAGTTGCCATTCATCTTGCTTTGTGAACCCCCCCCCCCCCCCCCCCAGGTCTGAAGAAGATCCTGAAGGTGTGTGGCCAGATACCTGACCTCCCAGACCAGCTGCCCATGACAGAGAACACTCAGCTCATCGCCAGCGTGCTCCTCGACAAGCTCTGGGACGACCTGCGCTGCGACCCCGAGAGAGACAACTATAGGGAAGTCTGTGACGAGTACATCAAGTGAGTTACAAATTAGTAACATAACAGCAACGTACAAGTACCATATCTAATGACAATAACATCATACAGACATTAAGCGATATGTGATGCATGCATACATCATGAGTAATGTTACACCAGGGGAAGTATCTAACAGCACCATAGAGTTGGTGGTGGGGATAAGTACTAAATTAACAGACTAACATTTATCCCTGACCTCCTCCCTCATCTATTCCTTAACCCTGCTCCACCTGACCATGTCCCATTCCACAGAGGCAAGTTTGACCCCAACGACATGGACAGGAACATCCACGCCATCAATGCTCTGTCAGGCCTGCTGCAGGGCCCCTTCGAGGTGGGCAACCAGCTGGTGGGTCGCCAGGGCATCATGGAGATGATGGTGGCGCTGTGCGGCTCCGAGCGTGAGGTGGACCAGATGGTCGCAGTGGAAGCACTGATCCACTCCTCGACCAAGATGAGCCGCGCCTCCTTCATCATCACCAACGGTGTGTCACTGCTCAAAGACATCTACAAGAAGACGAAGAACGATAAGATCAAAATCCGTGCGCTGGTGGTGAGCGAGCTTTAGATTTCCATACTATGGAAAGATGGAATAGAATGGACATTTTTATTTTTTAGGGGTTCATTGATAGTTCATGTTTGAAAGCATTACAGGGACTCTTCAGATTTATCCAACCTTACAAGTTCATGAACTCAATATTGTGTGTGTGGGTCCCTTTCCCCAGGGTCTGTGTAAGCTAGGCTCAGCAGGTGGAGATGACTATAGTATGAGGCAGTTTGCTGAAGGCTCCACTGAGAAACTGGCCAAGCAGTGTAGGAAGTAAGTGGTTTTGTGGCTCTGATGATTATGTACAGTGGCAAGAAAAAGTAAATGAACCCTTTGGAATTACCTGGATTTCTGCATAAATTGGTCATAAAATGTCATCTAAGTCACAACATTAGACAAACAGTCTGCTTAAACTAATAACACAAACAATTATGTATTTTATTAACACTGTGTAAACATTCACAGTGTAGGGTGGAAAAAGTATGTGAACCCTTGGATTTAATAACTGGTTGACCCTCCTTTGGCAGCAATAACCTCAACCAAAAGTTTTCTGTAGTTGTGGATCAGACCTGCACAAAGATCAGGAGGAATTTTGGACCATTCCTCTTTAAAAAGAAACTGTTTCAGTTCAGCAATATTCTTGGGATGTCTGGTGTGAACCGCTGTCTTGAGGTCATGCCACAGCATCTCAATCGGGTTGAGTTCAGGACTGACTGGGCTACACCAGACTAGAGGTCGACCGATTATGATTTTTTAACGGATACCGATTGGAAGACCAAAAAAAGCCGATGCCGATTATTGGAAGACCAAAAAAAAAGCCTATACCGATTAAAATCGGCCGGTTTTTAAAAATATATTTGCAATAATGACAATTACAACAATACTGAATGAACACTTATTTTAACTTAATATAATAAATAGATCAATAAAATAAATTTAGCCTCAAATAAATAATGAAACATGTTCAATTTGGTTAAAATAATGCAAAAACAGTGTTGGAGAAGAAAGTAAAAGTGCAATATGTGCCATGTAAAAAAGCTAACGTTTAAGTTCCTTGCTCAGAACATGAGAACATATGAAAGCTGGTGGTTCCTTTTAACATGAGTCTCCAATATTCCCAGGTAAGAAGTTTTAGGTTGTAGTAGGACTATATCTCTCTATACCATTTGTATTTCATTAATCTTTGACTATTGGATGTTCTTATAGGCTCTTTAGTATTGCCAGTGTAACAGTATAGCTTCCGTCCCTCTCCTTGCCCCTACCTGGGCTCGAACCAGGAACACATCAACAGTCACCCTCGAAGCATCGTTACCCATCGCTCCACAAAAGCCGCGGCCCTTGCAGAGCAAGGGGAACTACTCTAAGTCTCAGAGCGAGTGACGTTTGAAACACTATTAGCGTGCAACCCGCTAACTAACTAGCCATTTCACATCGGTTACACCAGCCTAATCTCGAGAGTTGATAGGCTTGAAGTCAAACAGCGAGCTGCTGGCAAATGCACAAAAGTGCTGTTTGAATGAATGCTTACGAGACTGCTGCTGCCTACCACCGCTCAGTCTGACTGCTCTATCAAATCATAGACTTAATTATAACATAATAACACAGAAATAAGAGCCTTTGGTCATTAATATGGTTGAATACGGAAACTATCATTTCGAAAACAAAATGTTTATTCTTTCAGTGAATTACGGAACCGTTCCGTATTTTATCTAACGGATGGCATCCCTAAATTTTGCTGTTACATTGTACAATCTTCAATGTTATGTCATTATTATGTACAATTCTGGCAAATTAATTACGGTCTTTGTTAGGAATAAATGTACTTCACACAGTTCGCAATGAGCCAGGCGGCCCAAACTGCTGCATATACCCTGACTGCTTGCACGGAACGCAAGAGAAGTGACACAATTTTCCTAGTTATAAGAAATTCATGTTAGCAGGCAATATTAACTAAATATGCAGGTTTAAAAATATATACTTGTCTATTGATTTTAAAGAAAGGCATTGATGTTTATGATTAGGTACATTGGTGCAACGACAGTGCTTTTTTTCACAAATTAGCTTGTTAAATCATCACCCGTTTGACGAAGTAGGCTGTGATTCGAAGAGAAATTAACAGGCACCGCATCGATTATGTGCAACGCAGGATAAGCTAGAAATATCAATCATGTGTAGTTAACTAGTGATTATGTTAAGGTTGATTGTTTGTTATAAGATACATTTAATGCTAGCTAGCAACTTACCTTGGCTTCTTGCTGCCTTCGCGTAACAGGTAGTCAGCCTGCTCCTCGTGGAGTGCAATGTAAGGCAGGTGGTTAGAGCGTTGGACTAGTAGCCAGAAGGTTGCTAAAACGAATCCCCGAGCTGACCAGATACAAATCTGTCGTTCTGCCCCTGAACAAGGCAGTTAACCCACCTTTCCTAGGCCGTCATTGAAAATAAGAATGTGTTTTTAACCGACTTGCCTAGTTAAATAAAGGCGTTTTAAAAAATACAAACTGTAAATAATAAAATCGGCCAATCGGTGTCCAAAAATACCGATTGGTATGAAAACTTGAAATCGGCCATCCCGATTAATCGATCGACCTCTACTCCAGACTGCGAATTTTCTTCTGTTGAAGCCATTCTGTTGTTGATTTACTTCGGTGTGTTAGGTTGTCGTCTTGTTGCATCACTCAACTTCTGTTGAGCTTCAATTGGCGGGCAGATAGCCTAACATTCTCCTGCAAAATGTCTTGATAAACTTGTGAATTTACTTTTCCGGCATTGATAGCAAGCTGTCAAGGCCCTGAGGCAGCAAAGCAGCCCCAAACCATGATGCTCACTCCACCATACTTTACAGTTGGGATGAGGTTGATGTTGGTGTGCTGTGCCTTTTTTTTTCTCCACACAGTGTTGTGTGTTCCTTCCAAACAACTCAACTTTAGTTTAATCTGTCGACAGAATAGTTTGCCAGTAGCGTTGTGGAACATACAGGTGCTCTTTTGCGAACTTCAGACATGCAGGAATGTTTTTTTGGACAGCAGTGGCTTCTTCCATGTTGTCTTCCCATGAACACCGTTCTTGTTTAGTGTTTTACGTATCGTAGACCCGTCAGAGATGTTAGCATATTCCAGAGATTTCTGTAAATCTTTAACTGACACTCTAGGATTCTTCTTAACCTCATTGATCATTCTGCGCTGTGCTCTTGCAGTCATCTTTGCAGGTCGGCCACTCCTAGGGAGAATAGCAACAGTGCTGAATGTTTTCCATTTATATACAATTTGTCTTACTGTGGACTGATGAATATCAAGGCTTTTAGAGATAGTTTTGTAACCCTTTCCAGCTTTATGCAAGTCAACAATTCTTAATCTTATTAAGTCTTCTGCGATCTCTTTTGTTCGAGGCATGGTTCACATCAGGCAATGCTTCTTCTGAATAGCAAACTAAACTGTTGTGAGTGTTTTTTATAGGGCAGGGCAGCTCTAACCATCTCCAATCTCGTCTCATTGATTGGACTCCAGGTTAGCTGACTCCTGACTCCAATTAGCTTTTGGAGAAGTCATTAGCCTAGGGGTTCACATAATTTTTCCAACCTACACTGTGAATGTTTAAATTATGTATTCAATATAGACAAAAAAAATACAATAACTTGTGTGTTATTAATTTAAGCACCCTGTGTTTCTCTATTGTTGTGACTTAGATGAAGATCAGATCAAATTTTATGACCAATTTATGCAGAAATCCAGGTAATTCCAAAGGGTTCACATACAACTGTAGCTGCTGTGTAACTTTTTGGTGTTAATGCTCATTGAAGTATTAATAGATAGACAGTCCATCACAGGCTCTTTTTCAAAAGTATTATGGACTAACAATATCAGGAGTAATAGATTGAGCTGTAACCTTATGTTCATTATATTCCCTCAGAGTGATTTTGAAATAGCTTCCCATGATCATAATCCCAAGATGGCGGACCATTTCCTGTTAGCCCTGTTCCCTGTTAACACTCTTCCTGTGTGTGTCAGGTGGTTGTGTAACTCTGCCATGGACACGAGGACCAGGAAGTGGGCTATAGAAGGTTTGGCCTACTTAACCCAAGACGCTGATGTAAAAGATGACTTTGTTGAGGACGATCCTGCCATGAAAGCCATGTTTGACCTGGCCAAGGTAGGTACTGTATTATTGAAGACAGAGGATAGACACCACTCATAGCACATAACATGAGCATAGTGGCATTACATATGCGACCTGGAGGAGAGGATTAAACTTCACTATTCCCTGTTTCCCTGTGACACAGTCTAAAGATAAGACCATCCTGTATGCTGTGGCCTGTACCCTGGTCAACTGCACCAACAGCTATGAGAAGAAAGACATCATGCCTGAGCTGGTTCAACTGGCCAAGTTCTCCAAGCAGCACGTCCCTGAGCAGCACCCCAAGGTAAGATAAGAGAAAGACACAGGCCTCCCTCTGTCTGTCTGGTGGGCAGAACTGTACAACAAGTCATCCTTATGTCAGGACAGAATAAGCACTGTTAACTTAACTAGCATAAAGTATATATAAATGTGACTATGCTGCTCTCTACTGTAAGAAAAGTTATATATTTTATTGTGAGGCCCTAGGTACTGTATATTATCTGAGGGAGGTGCTGACAATACACACACTTCTCTGCCCTTAGGACAAGAAAGATTTCATCCAGAAGAGAGTGAAGAGGATGCTAAAGGGAGGGGTCATCTCAGCTCTCACTGTCATGGTGAAAGCTGACAACGTTCTCCTGACTGACCAGACCAAAGAGATGCTGGCAAGGTGAGCAACCTGGAACTGTACTAGGCTCGAGGATTTAGCTATGTCACAGACATTCTTATAAACTGAGTATACCAAACATTAGGAACAACTTCCTAATATTGAGTTGCATCTCCTTTTGCCCTCAGAATAGCCTCAAAGCGTTTCACAGGGATGCTGGCCCATGTTCACTCCAATGATTCCCACAGTTGTGTCAAGTTGGCTGGATGTCCTTTGGTGGTGGACCATTCTTGATACACACAAGAAACTGTTGAGTGTGAAAAACCCAGCAGCGTTGCAGTTCTTGACACAAACTGGTGCGCCTGGCATCTACTACCATACCCAGTTCAAGGCACTTAAATCATTTGTCTTGCCCATTCTCCCTCCGGATGGCACACATACACAATCCATGTCTCAATTGTCTCAAGGCTTAAAAATCGTTCTTTAACCCGTCTCCTCTCCTTCATCTACACTGATTGAAGGGGATTTAACAAGTGACATCAATAAGGGATCATAGTTTTCACCTGGATTCACCTGGTCAGTCTATGTCATGGAAAGAGCAGGTATTCTTTATGTTTTGTATACTCAGTGTATATGCATATGTACTGATGTATGTATGCGTGTAACTGATAGATGCTACTGAATGTGAATGGAATATATGAGATTGGAAATGTAATAATTCATGTATTTGTATGTAGGCCTAGAGTAATGGGTCTCTCTGTTTCTCTGTGTTGTGTCAGCAGGACTTTTTTTGGTTCTATTGTTCTTATTTTAAATGTGTGTAGTTCCATCCTTGAGCTGTTCTTGTCTATTAATGTTCTGTATTATGTCATGTTTTGTGTGCACCCCAGGAAGAGTAGCTGCTGCTTCAGCAACAGATAATGGGGATCCTAATAAAATACTCATATTTATCCAGTCAGTACATGCAATTAGCAATACTGCAGAACAAATGAGATTGAAATAAATGGTATTTGCTTTGATTTGCAGGGTGTTCCTTGCCTTGGCAGATGATCCCAAAGACCGTGGCACTATTTGCGCCCATGGAGGGGGCAAGGTGAGTGACAGACATAACAATATTTTCCATTCTAGTATAATCTATAACACAGTCTAAATTTACATTTGATTTATTACCTTTATTTAACCAGTAGTTTTCTGACTCTATAGAGAAAACGTTATCTTTTCAAAACAACTATGAGGTGTCATAGTTAAAACTAAACTGTGGTTTGAGTATGGATCAGTCAAGTAGTGTCTGGCCAACCATAGGCGAATGCAGGCTAGAGCAGGGGTAGGCAGTCCTGGAGTGCAGCAGGCACTTCATGTTTTTGATTTAACCAAGCTGGAAGATCAGGTGTGTTGAATTTAGTCAATCACTGAACTAATAAATTAGCTCAGTTGGTCTGGCATGGTGCCTAGTTGGGACAATATCCTGCAATACCTGCAGCATTCAGGAACAGGGTTGCCGACCCCTGGGCTAGAGTATGTTGTAATGTCACAGTAAAAGTTGAAGTGTGTGTGGGTCTGTGTCTGAACCTCTGATCTCTTGCTGTGTGATCACCAGGCTCTGATCCCACTGGCTCTGGAGGGATCAGCTATAGGGAAAGTAAGGGCCGCACATGCCCTGGCCAAGATCGCTGCTGTCTCCAACCCGGAGATCGCATTCCCTGGAGAGAGGGTAAGAACCTGTCTGACCACTTCCTGTTACGTGTATGTATTTTAGTTGTCTTGCATTCAGTAAAACTCATACTTTTTCAACTCAACTTTATTCTTCTTTCTCTGTCCTTCATATCCTTTCTTACTATGTCACTCTCTTTCGGGTTCCTCTCTTTTACCCTCCCTCCCTCATCATGCCTAGCTTTAGAGTTTGTTCTGTTAGGTGACCTAAACTGGGATATGCGTAACACCCTGGCAGTCCTACAATCTAAGCTAGATGCCCTCAATCTCACACAAATCATCAAGGAACCCACCAGGTACAACCCTAAATCTGTAAACATGGGCACCCCCATAGACATTATCCTGACCAACTTGCCCTCCAAATACACCTCCTCTGTTTTCAATCAGGATCTCAGCAATCACTGCCTCATTGCCTGTATCCACTATGGGTCCACGGTCAAACGACCACCCCTCATCACTGTCAAACGCTCCCTAAAATGCTTCTGCGATCAGGCCTTTCTAATCGACCTGGCCCGGGTATCCTGGAAGGATATTGACCTCATCCCGTCAGTCGAGGATGCCTGGTCATTCTTTAAAAGTAATTTCCTCACCATCTTAGATAAGCATGCCCCGTTCAAAAAATGCAGAACTAAGAACAGATATAGCCCTTGGTTCACTCCAGACCTGACTGCCCTTGAACAGCACAAAAACATCCTGTGGCCGACTGCATTAGCATCAAATGGTCCCCGCGATATGCAACTGTTCAGGGAAGTCAGGAACCAATACACGCAGTCAGTCAGGAAAGCAAAGGCCAGCTTTTTCAAGCAGAGATGTGCATCCTGTAGCTCTAACTCAAAAGTTTTGGGACACTGTAAAGTCCATGGAGAACAAGAGCTCCTCCTCCCAGCTGCCCACTGCACTGAGGCTAGGTAATACTGTCACCATCAATAAATCCATGATAATCGAAGATTTCAATAAGCATTTCTCAACGGCTGGCCATGCCTTCCTCCTGGCTACTCCAACCCTGGCCAACAGCTCCCCTGGCCAACAGGACACTGTGCTAACTAACCTCCAAACGAGCTTCAATGACATACAACACTCCTTCCGTGGCCTCCAACTGCTCTTAATCGCTAGTAAAACTAAATGCATGCTTTTCAACCGTCCGTTGCCCGCACCCGCCCGCCTGACTAGCATCCCCACCCTGGACGGTTCCGACGTAGAATATGTGGACAACTATAAATACCTAGGTGTCTGGTTAGACTGTAAACTCTCCTTCCAGACTCATATTAAACATCTCCAATCCAAAATCAAATCTAGAATCGGCTTTCTATTTCGCAACAAAGCCTCCTTCACTCACGCCGCCAAACTGACCCTAGTAAAACTGACTATCCTACCGATCCTCGACTTTGGCGACGTCATCTATAAAATGGCTTCCAATACTCTACTCAGCAAACTGGATGCAGTCTATCACAGTGCCATCCATTTTGTTACCAAATCACCTTATACTACCCACCACTGCGACCTGTATGCTCTAGTCAGCTGGCCCTCGCAACATGTTCGGCGCCTGACCCACTGGCTCCAGGTCATCTATAAGTCTATGCTAGGTAAAGCTCCGCCTTCTCAGTTCATTGGTCACGATAACAACACCCACCCGTAGCACACGTTCCAGCAGGTATATCTCACTGATCATCCCCAAAGCCAACACCTCGTTTGGCCGCCTTTCCTTCCAGTTCTCTGCTGCCAGTGACTGGAACGAATTGCAAAAATCGCTGAAGTTGGAGACTTTTTTTTCCCCTCACCAACTTTAAACATCAGCTAACCGATCGCTGCAGCTATACATAGTCCATCTGTAAATAGCCCACCCAATCTACCTACCTCATCCCCATACTGTTTGTATTTACTTTTCTGCTCTTTTGCACACCAGTATCTCTACTTGCACATCATCTACTCATTTATCACTCCAGTGTTAATCTGCTAATTTGTAATTATTTGCTCCTATGGCCTATTTATTGCCTACCTCATGCCTTTTGCACACACTGTATATAGACTTTCTTTTTTTCTACTGTGTCATTGGCTTGTTTATTGTTTATTCCACGTGTAACTCTGTGTTGTTGTCTGTGTCACACTGCTTTGCTTTATCTTGGCCAGGTCGCAGTTGTAAATGAGAACTTGTTCTCAACTAGCCTACCTGGTTAAATAAAAAATGCCTTGTCATCTCTCTCTGGCAGATCTATGAGGTGGTGCGTCCTCTAGTCAGCCTGTTGCACCCTGAAAGAGATGGGGTGCAGAACTACGAGGCACTTCTGAGTCTCACCAATTTGGCTGGTCTCAACGACAAACTGAGGTGAGGGTCTGTTTGTTTACCAACCACACCACAGTATGTATGTATAACCCAACAAAACATCAGACTATTTTGGATTAATTACACAATTCAACAATCAATATAAGGTAATATTGAGGTGTGAGAGGATAAGTGTGTTTATTCATATGGCACTAAACATGGGCTAATACAGTGCCTTGCGAAAGTATTCGGCCCCTTTGAACTTTGCGACCTTTTGCCACATTTCAGGCTTCAAACATAAAGATATAAAACTGTATTTTTTTGTGAAGAATCAACAACAAGTGGGACACAATCATGAAGTGGAACGACATTTATTGGATATTTCAAACTTTTTTAACAAATAAAAAACTGAAAAATTGGGCGTGTAAAATTATTCAGCCCCCATAAGTTAATACTTTGTAGCGCCACCTTTTGCTGCGATTACAGCTTTAAGTCGCTTGGGGTATGTCTCTATCAGTTTTGCACATCGAGAGACTGAAGTTTTTTCCCATTCCTCCTTGCAAAACAGCTCGAGCTCAGTGAGGTTGGATGGAGAGCATTTGTGAACAGCAGTTTTCAGTTCTTTCCACAGATTCTCGATTGGATTCAGGTCTGGACTTTGACTTGGCCATTCTAACACCTGGATATGTTTATTTTTGAACCATTCCATTGTAGATTTTGCTTTATGTTTTGGATCATTGTCTTGTTGGAAGACAAATCTCCGTCCCAGTCTCAGGTCTTTTGCAGACTCCATCAGGTTCTCTTCCAGAATGGTCCTGTATTTGGCTCCATCCATCTTCCCATCAATTTTAACCATCTTCCCTGTCCCTGCTGAAGAAAAGCAGGCCCAAACCATGATGCTGCCACCACCATGTTTAACAGTGGGGATGGTGTGTTCAGCTGTGTTGCTTTTACGCCAAACATAACGTTTTGCATTGTTGCCAAAAAGTTCAATTTTGGTTTCATCTTACCAGAGCACCTTCTTCCACATGTTTGGTGTGTCTCCCAGGTGGCTTGTGGCAAACTTTAAACGACACTTTTTATGGATATCTTTAAGAAATGGCTTTCTTCTTGCCACTCTTCCATAAAGGCCAGATTTGTGCAATATACGACTGATTGTTGTCCTATGGACAGAGTCTCCCACCTCAGCTGTAGATCTCTGCAGTTCATCCAGAGTGATTATGGGCCTATTGGATGTATCTCTGATCAGTCTTCTCCTTGTATGAGCTGAAAGTTTAGAGGGACGGCCAGGTCTTGGTAGATTTGCAGTGGTCTGATACTCCTTCCATTTCAATATTATCGCTTGCACAGTGCTCCTTGGGATGTTTAAAGCTTGGGAAATCTTTTTGTATCCAAATCCGGCTTTAAACTTATTCACAACAGTATCTCGGACCTGCCTGGTGTGTTCCTTGTTCTTCATGATGCTCTCTGCGCTTTTAACGGACCTCTGATACTATCACAGTGCAGGTGCATTTATACGGAGACTTGATTACAAACAGGTGGATTGTATTTATCATCATTAGTCATTTAGGTCAACATTGGATCATTCAGAGATCCTCACTGAACTTCTGGAGAGAGTTTGCTGCACTGAAAGTAAAGGGGCTGAATAATTTTGCACGCCCAATATTTCAGTTTTTGATTTGTTAAAAAAGTTTGAAATAATCCAATAAATGTCGTTCCACTTCATGATTGTGTCCCACTTGTTGTTGATTCTTCACAAAAAAATACAGTTTTATATCTTTATGTTTGAAGCCTGAAATGTGGCAAAAGGTCGCAAAGTTCAAGGGGGCCGAATACTTTCGCAAGGCACTGTATATGCTCTGGGGACTTTCCAGAGTTCATTTAGATTTTTTCACTGTTGCTGCCAAACTATTTTGAGTGGAGGAGATGAGATGGTTGCCTGATTCATTAACTCTTTCATCCCATCCTCTGTGGCACTAGGGTGAAGATCCTGAAAGAGAAGGCTCTCCCTGAGATTGAGCAGTACATGTTTGAAGACCATGACCATATCAGACAGGCAGCCACAGAGTGCATGTGCAACCTGGTGACGTGCAAAGAGGTAAGAGGGAACCCCATCACTCTTTGGGAACAATGTCATGACATTGTGTGCGTGATAAACGTGTCACCCAGTGTAACGTCATCATTGTGTGTGTATTCCAGGTGCAGGATCGGTACCTGGAGGATGGGAATGATAGACTGAAGCTGCTGGTGCTGATGTGTGTTGAGGACAATGAAAAGCTCCAGAGAGCTGCAGCCGGGGGCCTGGCCATGCTCACCGCTGCCCAGAAGAAGCTGTGCACCAAGATGACCCTGGTGGTACGTCTGTCTGGTTGCATTCACCACTCACTTTGGGGTGACCCAAGGACAGTTCCTGTGCAAAGTTCCTAATTTAATTGAACTGTGCCAATCAAGCACAACACTGAATCATCTTGATACTAATTACAGTTCTATGTTACCGAATTAGTGTAGAATCACAACATTGAATATAGTTATATATTACATAATCAATAACTGTCTCCTCCCCTTCATCTACACTGATTGAAGTGGATTTAACAAGTGACATCAATAAGGGATCATAGCATTCATCTTGTCAGTCTGTCATGGAAAGAGCAGGTGTTCCTAATATTTTGAACAAAATATATATTACCTAATCAATATGTGTCATAATTATGAGGCCTCATCCACATCACTTGTCAAATGTAAAGCGCTTGTAATCATTTGACTGACTGATCAATCTTTTCTCGGTTCTCTCCACAGACGCTGCAGTGGATGGAGATCCTTCAGAGGCTGATTCTCCATGATCAGCCCCAGATTCAGCACAGAGGCCTTGTGATCGTGTACAACATGCTGAACTCGGATGACAACGAGCTGGCCAAGAAGCTGATGGAGAGCGAGATCCTGGAGATCCTGACAGTGATTGGCAAAGCAATGGACAACCCCAAGAGGCAGATTGTAATCGATGTGGCACGCACCTGCCTGGTCAAGGCCATGGACCTCGGCCTCATCAAGCCCTTCACAACCCCTTAAAGCAGTGTTCCTCAACCTTTTTGTAGTACCAGGGACTGGCATGCATTGGTCCTACCCCCTCAAAGGCGCAACACCAAGTTATTTGTCTCTTGTGGCAATGAGAGGAAATGCAAACTCAATCAACCAGAAACAAATCACACACATACAGAAATAAGAACCTGTATGCCAATTCCATTCTAGTCCAATGAGTGCTCATGTTCCCCCTCTTATTTGGCAGGTACACCTGCAGATGCCCATACCGCCTCACTACCCTCAGTCCCCCCAAAGTGTCAGGCTAACACTTGTCACAGGACATTGAACTTGCAGATTGTACCTAAAACTACAACTTGAGAGCTAATTACAGTAACTTGCTTATGGACTGAGATTCATCCCACAGATCGAGGTCCAGAGATTTAAGGTTGTAGGCCTATGGACAGGGAGGCAAGGCGATAGGACCGATCCACCTGAGCAATTAAAGCAGGGTCTGCTCTCCTGAATTCAGAGACCATACAAATATATTTATCTGAGTTTTCAGTCAGTTAAGTAAAGTGTATTTGTGTTGATGAGAGGTGTTTGTTTAATGTAATTTTTCACTTAAGGATAAAGATTGGATTTTTAGGAAAAATACGCTGTTCGATTCTTGCATGGATTGTTAGGGTTGTCAATAGATACCAGCCACTCAAACCCCGCCTTTCTAAAATATTGGTATTGTAGTGGAACGTACCTACAGTATTTCTCCCAGTGATGCCAATTTAGCAATTTTGTTGCTAGATTTAGCAACTTTTCAGACTACCTTGGCAACTATTTTTTCAAACAGCACCTGGCAACAAATTGACCTAGTTTTAAAAATGTATTTTGAATTTTTAGCAACTTTTGAAAAGTGACTCAAACGCTAAAATGCACGCATTTTCCCTCTAAATGACACAAAAAAAGATTCTCTGTCACAACACGGGCCTGGCTGCAAAAGTGCGTTGTGAGTGACGTCAGCAGCAGACGCTCAGCTGTGCACAGTAAATTGCAAATCATTGTTGGCTGACTGCAGCAGCAGTAGTACGGGTTCGACTAGCCAAACCCAATGAATATAGTTGGACACGAATGTTTGATCTTGAACAGAACTTACAACATCAATCAAAATTGTACAGAAAAGAGTGGGTCTGTACCTGAACAAATGTCAAATAATATTTTTTTGCCGAGATGGCCAGTCAATTTGAGTAACGTCATTGTATTCTTCATTACGTTCTCGCAATGACATCGCAACGTCAATTAGCAACAAATCAACCTGCCTCTAGATGGGATCGCCATATAAATTAAACGATGAAAAAGCCTGGAAGGAGGAGAAATGACGAGAAACGATTCGGTTGGCCGGTTTATGTGTGGATTAATTGTCGGAGTACGAGGTCATTGTGCATTTCAGGTAAAATAACAGCTTAATGTTTATATCCCAGGACAAATTAGCAAGCAACAGCAAGTTAGCTAAATAGGACAAATTAACGTTAGCTAGCAAGTACTAGCTAAATTGCCATACATGTTTAATGCTTTTCGACCTGTCCCCAAATTAATGTGATTGGTTCAGAGTTTGTTTTGATATTTTAACCTGCGTGTTGTGATGACGTTTGGTGTGGGGGGGCTAAATAAATGTATGCACGATAGCGCACGCGTAGTCGGTTTGGGTTCCGTGTTACACTCGAAATTAGTTGGCAACACTTAATTTTCTCCACCTTACACTTCAAACGAACGTATTAGTTGACTTTTCCTGTCGGCGGGTATTGCATCGTTATTTGTGATTACCAGAAATAAGGTAAGTGTAAATAGTTAACCGTAACTATGTTTCCATTAACTTGTCCGGTGATAAAGCATTTTTTGTCGACGTTTAGAAAGTTTGTCTTATAGGGCAACAATTGCCTGCTAGAGTCCGTCCGTCTGTTCGTAACAGATTCTAGCTGTGGAGATACATTTTAATCGATGAGAAAATTACGTTTCGAATACACCGACAGTGTTTTTGTGCGAAATAGTACACAGCATAATCTGAATATGTATTCAACTTCTGCTACCATTTCTGTCAAGCCGTCTACTCATACAGTTTGACGCATACTTTCGATAAATCCAATCCACAATGCTGAAAGGCAAACGCAGCGTTTCATTGGAAATGAATGTAATGCCGGTGTACCAAAATGCAACGACATTGTCGGTGTGATCGAAGCAAAAGCAGAATGTCTTCATTTGTAAATTGTTGGCGTGTGCCCCTGGCTCTGTAAAAAAAAAAAAACTATAATTGTGCAGTGTGGTTTGCTTAATATAAGGAATGTGAAATGATTTATACAGTGGGGCAAAAAAGTATTTAGTCAGCCACCAATTGTGCAAGTTCTCCCACTTAAAAAGATGAGAGGCCTGTGATTTATCATAGGTCACTTCAACTATGGCAGACAAAATGAGAGAAATCCAGAAAATCACACTGTAGGATTTTTTTAATGAATTTATTTGCAAATTATTGACCAAATACTTATTTTCCACCATAACAAAAGTTTATCTCAATACTTTGTTATATACCCTTTGTTGGCAATGACAGAGGTCAAATGTTTTCTGTAAGTCTTCACAGGGTTTTCACACACTGTTGCTGGTATTTTGGGCCATTCCTCCATGTAGATCTACTCTAGAGCAGTGACGTTTTGGGGCTGTTGCTGGGCAATACAGACTTTCAACTCCCTCCAAAGATTTTCTATGGGGTTGAGATATGGAGACTGGCTAGGCCACTCCAGAACCTTAAAATGCTTCTTACGAAGCCACTCCTTTGTTGCCCGGGCGGTGTGTTTGGGATCATTGTCATGCTGAAAGACCCAACCACATTTCATATTCAATGCCCTTGCTGATGGTAGGCTTTGTTACTTTGGTCCCAGCTCTCTGCAGGTCATTCACTAGGTCCTCCTGTGTGGTTCTGGGATTTTTGCTCACCGTTCTTGTGATCATTTTGACCCCACGGGGTGAGATCTTGCGTGGAGCCCCTGATCGAGGGAGATTATCAGTGGTCTTGTATGTCTTCCATTTCCTAATAATTGCTCCCACAGTTGATTTCTTCAAACCAAGCTGTTTACCTATTGCAGCTTCAGTCTTCCCAGAAATTAAATAAATATTGGCTCACAAGCTTAGCCTTTTGTTAACACTGTCATCTCAGATTTTCAAAAAATGCTTTTCAATCATAGCTACACAAGCATTTGTGTAAGAGTATTGATAGCTAGCATAGCATTAAGCCTAGCATTCAGCAGGCAACATTATCACAAAAACAAGAAAAGCATTCAAATAAAATAATTTACCTTTGAAGAACTTCAGATGTTTTCAATGAGGAGACTCTCAGTTAGATAGCAAATGTTCAGTTTTTCATAAAATATTATTTGTGTAGGAGAAATCGCTCTGTTTTGTTTGGCTAAGAAAAAACCCGAAAATTCAGTCATTACAATGGCAAACTTTTTTCCAAATTAACTCCATAATATCGACAAACATGGCAAACGTTGTTTAGAATCAATCCTCAAGGTTTTCACATATCTATTCGATGATAAATCACTCGTGTCAGTTTTGTTTCTCCTCTGAACAAAATGGAAAAATGCACGCACCTGGAGATTACGCAATAGTTTCGACGGAGGACACCGAGCGGACACCTGGTAAATGTAGTCTCTTATGGTCAATTTTCCAATGATATGCCTACAAATACGTCACAATGCTGCAGACACCTTGGGGAAACAACAGAAAGTGTAGGCTCATTCCTTGTGCTTTCACAGCCATATAAGGAGACATTGGAACACAGCGCATTCAAAATCTGGCTCACTTCCTGTATGAAATTTCATCTTGGTTTCACCTGTAGCATTAGTTCTGTGGCACTCACAGACAATATCTTTGCAGTTTTGGAAACGTCAGTGTTTTCTTTCCAAAGCTGTCAATTATATGCATAGTCGAGCATCTTTTCGTGACAACATATCTTGTTTAAAACGGTAACGTTTTTCATCCAAAAAATGAAATACTACCCCCAGAGGTTCAAGAGGTTAAAGAAGAAGTTACAGGTCTGAGAGCCAGAATTCTTGCTTGTTTGTAGGTGACCAAATACTTACTTTCCACCATAATTTGCAAATAAATTCATTAAAAATCCTACAATGTGATTTTCTGGATTTTTCTTCTCATTTTGTTTGTAATAGTTGAAGTGTACCTATGATGAATTACAGGCCTAATTTTTTTTAAGTGGGAGAACTTGCACAATTGGTGGCTGACTAAATACTTTTTTGCCCACTGTACTTTTGATACTTATGTATATTTAAAACCAAATCTGTTACACTTTTACTTAAGTGACCTTCACATTTACTTGAGTCATTTTCTATTAATTTATCTTTGCTCAAGTATGACAATTGGGTACTTTTTCAACCAAAATCCACATCTCTCAACATCTTCTGCCACTGGACTTCCTCACCACCCAGTGTTAGTGAGTGAAAATGCCAACTGGATGCTTCACATTTTATATATCTGGTGAAATATCAGTCTCTTTGTTCCTTGTGGTCGTAGTATACCGTGCCTGATGAACTTTGTTTGATTTTTTTTTTTCCGGCTTAACAATTTTTTTTGTGAACAAACCTGGCCAAATTGGTAATCTGATGTTGCACTGAATTAAAAGTGCAAGAAAAAATAGCCTTTTGACGATACCCTTCATGAAGTGGAATGTTTTAACATCTAAGCTACTCCACTAGCTAGCTAAGAAGGCTAACAGAAAATACTCACTGTTATGCACGTTCTGATGCAACTTGCCCTGATCTGGTGGAGCAGCCGGACTATGTGTCCAACACCCCCGCTCCCAAGAAAGGGAGGAAATCAGAGGAGATTGAATTTGAAACTCTACGCGCTTCCGGAACAAGAGGGAGACGGCATGAAACAACGAGCGATTGTCTGCTGTGCTGTTATGTAGCACTATATTGGATCACGCCAATGTGGTATCCTTTCGCTCAGCAGGATACATTCCAAGTAAGAATATCAGATTAGTCCCGTGTTCTGGGTAGTGCTGCAGCTGACCCCCTTAAATAGCTGCCGCCACACTACCTTTTCTCAGCTCATTCCAGAGAGCATTCGCTTGGTAAGAGCTCTATGTTAGAGTGTATTCAATAACTTAGAACACCTACATTACCTGTCTTGGGTTAGATCACACACGAGTGGTTAGAGAACCTAATAGTTGTTTGGCCTGCGCCGCCTGCGCTTAGCACACCTGAAGGGGATGAGGGCCACAGTACAGTCCTCCCATCTGATGACCGTATTCCCCCCTCTGGGTTGATGCGTCGTCGCAGCAGCACTCCTTCGGCCGCTTTGGGGACCCACCCTACAAACTTAGTACGGCTAAGGAGTTGATCTGCCTCAAACATCAGGCGGAAAGCCTGCGGGAGGAAGGGGATGCTTTACAGGGGGATGATGACGGCAACGAGGCCCTCTCTCTCCACTCTGGAGACGAGTTGGAGTTGGGTGACAGTGCTCCAGTGTTCCGAGCACATCAGGGATCGACCCAGTCCACAGCGCCATCTGTAGATGGGAGCGCCTCTACAGAGGCACCCCAGGCGGTGACGTAAGCAACACTGGAAATTTTAGCGAGGGTGGCTACCGCCCTTGATATCAAGCTAGAAGAAGCACCATCTGAGCAGCTCCTTATTCCCATCTGCCCCAAGTTCGCTTTGGCTCTCCGCAAATACTGGCGCAAGATGGAAGGGGGCTTCCGTTGTGACAACCAGACCAGGCCGTGGACTCTCCTAATGGATGCAGAGTCCTTGGGGCTAGACCACAATCCGGTGATGGATGACATGGTGGTTGCCATGATCCTCCTTGACAAGGAGATTGTTGGAATGGTGCCTCGCCTCAAACCAGGACCTGAAAGAGTAAGTGATAAACGGCTGCAAAGCACTTCCGGGACCCTCTCCATCAATGCGTGCCTCGTAGAAGCGGCTACGATGCTGCAATCCTACCTCGCCCTGCTGATCCCTTGCCTCCCAGGTGGTGATGACAAGCTTCTTAAGGAGGCCACAAAGGTGTCAAGGCTGCTCACAATGCTCCAGATGGATATGGCACGTGCCAACCGCAAGGCTTTGGCTTCAGTGGTGACTGCACAATCTAAACTGCCTCCGCCAGATAAGAAAACATTCTTGGAGCTCACCTTCATGCCAGGTTCCACCATTGGGTGAGGGGTCAACAACCTCATACAGCAGACTACAAAACTGAGCAAAGACAGAGTGACTTTGCAGCAGTTTTTGGAAACTGTGCGCCCTGCCCCTGACCCTTGGACGAGCAGGAAGACTGGGCAGGATGGGAGGTGTCAACTTTTAAACTATTTAAAAAAAAAAATTCTACTGATACTGATTTATTGGAGGACCAAAAAAAGGCGATACAGATTAATCGGCAAATTGTTTTATTTTTTGCTCATAACCTGAGAACGTGAAAGCTGGTGGTTCCTTTTAACATGAGTCTTCAATATTCCCAGGTAAGAAGTTTTAGTTATTATAGGACTTTCTCTTTATATTTCATACACCTTTTGACTATTGGATGTTCTTATAGGCACTATAGTGTTGCCAGCCTAATCTCGGGAGTTGATAAGCTTGAAGTCATAAACAGCGCTGTGCTTCAAGCATTGCGAAGAGCTGCTGGCAAATGCAGAAAAAAGTGCTGTTTGAATGAATGCTTACGAACCTGTTGCTGCCTACCACTGCTCAGTCAGACTGCTCTATCAAATATGAAATAATAGACTTAATTATAATAAACACAGAAATACGAGCCTTAGGTCATTAATATGGTCAAATCTGGACACTATCATTTTGAAAACAAAACGTTTATTCTTTCAGTGAAATACGGAACAGTTCCGTATTTTATTGAATGGGTGGCATCCATAAGTCTAAATATTGCTGTTACATTGCACAACCTTCAATGTTATGTCATAATTATGTTCAATTCTGGCAAATTAATTACGGTCGTTGTTAGGAAGAAACCGTTCAAGCCAGGCAGCCCAAACTCCTGCATATATCCTGACTGCTTGCACAGAACACGAGAAGTGACACAATTTCCCTAGTTAATATTAAAGTTAATTCTTAAATATGCAGGTTTAAAAATATATACTTGTGTATTGATTTTAAGGAAGCCATTGATGTTTATGGTTGGATACATTGATGTACCGACAGTGCTTTTTTTTCGCGAATGCGCTTGTTAAATCATCACCCGTTTGGCGAAGTAGTCTGTGATTCGATGATGAATTAACAGCCACCACATTAATTGTATGCAATGCAGGACAGGCTAGTTAAACTAGTAATATCATCAACTATGTGTAGTTAACTAGTGATTATGTTAAGGTTGATTGTTATAAGATAAGTTTAATGCTAGTTAGCAACTTACCATGGCTCCTTGCTGCACTCGCGTGACAGGTGATCAGCCTGCCACGCAGTCTCCTCGAAGTGCAATGTAATCGGCCATAATGACCAATTCTTATGAAAACTTGAAATTGGCCATGCCGATTAACTTCTTATGGGAATGTGGGACGCTACCCTCCTACCTGGCCAACATCCGGTGAAATTGCAGAGCACCAAATTCAAAAACAGAAATACTCATAATACAAATTCATAAAACATACAAGTGTTATACATCGGCTTAAAGATGAACTTCTTGATAATCCAACCGCGGTGTCAGATTTCAAAAAGGCTTTACAGCGAAAGCATACCATGTTATTATCTGAGGACAGCGCCCAGCACACAAAACATTTACAAACAGTTACCAGCCAAGTATTGGAGTTACAAAAGTCAGAAATAGTGATCAAATTAATCACTTAACAGTTAACTTAACACTCCCAGTTTCACAATAAATGTTCATTTGTTCGATCAAGTCCCTCTTTATATCCAAAAACCTCAGTTTTGTTCAGTTATCCAATGGCTCAAAGGCAGTCACAACAGGCAGACGAAAAATCCAAATGGTATCCGTAGAGTTCGTAGAAACATGTCAAACGATGTTTATAATCAATCCTCAGGTTGTTTTTAGTCATAATAATCGATAATATTTCAACCGGACAATAGCGTTGTCAATATAAAAGAAAAACAAGAAAGATGCGCTCTCGGTCGCGCTCAGAAAACGGGTCTGGGGACTTTCCACTATCCACTTACTCAGTGGTCTTACTCCCTCATTTTTCAGAATACAAGCCTGAAACAATTTCTAAAGACTGTTGACATCTAGTGGAAGCCATAGGAAGTGCAATTTGAGTCCTAAGTCATGGGATACTGTATAGGCAGTCAATGGAAAAACTACAAACATAAATAAAATCCCACTTCCTGGATGGATTCTTCTCAGGTTTCTGCCTGCCATATCAGTTCTGTTATACCCACAGACATTATTTTAACAGCTTTAGAAAACTTTAGTGTTTTCTATCCAAATCTACCAATTATATGCATATCCTAGCTTCTGGGCCTGAGTAACAGGCAGTTTACTTTGGGCACGCTTTTCATCCGGAGGTGTCAATAATGCCCCCTGCCCTAGTGAGGTTAATCAGTCAACCTCTAGTCGTGACCACCCTTACAAGCAGCGGCACACTGCTAAAACGCATGGGCCCTGGCAGTACTCCTGAGGTGCTGGCGTTTGGCCTCTGACATCTTTTCCTGGCCCAAACGGCAAACTGGGAGAGGCAAGGATTCTCTCTGGGTTCTGGGCACAGTTCTGGGGGGTTACAAACTCCAATTCTGATACCAACGACCTACAGGAGCATCTGCGTCACCTAGAGTGGCAGATGGGGTGAGGAAAGAGGCGCTCTGGTTGGAGATTGCATCCTTGCTCAGGAGCAAGACCAATCAGGAAGGTAGAGCCACTAGAATGGCGAAGTGGGTTCTACTCAACATATTTCATAGTTCCAACTTTCAGATGATCCTGACCTCAACAAATGTTTAAAGGAGCTCAAGTTCAAGATGCTCTCACCAGCGCAGGTGTTGCAGGCAGTCTCGAGCTCGACCTGAAGAATGTGTACTTCCACGTTCCTGTTCATCGAGATCACTGGAAGTACCTCTGTGGCTTACGAATTCAAAGTCCTCCCGTTCGGCCCCTCACTGGCGCCACATACATTCACAAAGTACATGGACGTAGTCCTAGTGCCTATCACGTCCCAGGGTATTCTAGTGCTGACCTACCTGGATGACTGGCTGGTGTGTGCTCAATCAAGAGAGCAAGCTACAGCAGACCCAAGGATAATCGTGAATGACATTCAAGACCTGGGCCTCACCCTAAACAGGGTGAAGAACAACCTGACTCCCTCACAGATGGTGGTCTTCCAGGGGATGTTGATTTATTCACATTTTCTGAGAGCACGTCTCCCTCAGGTGAGATTGGAGAAGATACAGACCTACCTAGACTGTTTCCTGCTTGGATGAGCCGTGTCTGTATTAGAGTGCCAGAAGCTACTCGGCATACTCACGGTGGCTTCTCTGTGGATTCCACTGGGCCTTCCTCACCTCAGGCCACTCCAGCTATGGTTCAACTCTCACCATCTACACCAGAGACGACACAGACTTCGTCAGCTACCGGTGACTAATGCATGTGTGAGGACTCTGAAATGGCACTCTCACGCCTGAAAAGAGTCCACCGCAGGGAGCATGTGTGCACTGATGCCTCACTAGCAGGTTGGGGGACAGTGTTGAGAAGCATGGCAGCGAGCGGTGGCAGGAACCCCCCATGGAGTGGAAAGCGCATCAATGTGCTGGAGCTCAGGGTGGTTTGACTGGCACTCCAACAGTTCCTGCTCTACTTGAAGGGGAAGCATGTCCTGGTCAGCTCAGACAACACCACTAGTGGTGTATATCAATTACTGGGGGGACTGAGATCAGCACCTTCGCGAGGTAAGTCTCGGGAGCTCTTGCTGTGGGCTCAGACCTGCTTAACGTCACTGCGGGCAGAGCACATCCCCGGGGTTTTGAAACGGGCAACGGAATGCTTTCTAGAAATGGCCTGCTGGAGCGGGACTGGAGTCTACACCCTCAGGTCGTGTTACAGCTGTGGGAAAGGTTTGGGAGAGTGCAGGTGAACCTGTTTGTATCTCAGGACAACACTCATTGTCCCAGCTGGTTCTCGATGTCGGACCCTCCAGGCCCTCTGGGTTTGGATGCCCTCCCTCACGATTGGCCGACAGTTACACGTTATGCATTCCCACCATTTCCCCTGATCACAAATACACTAGACAGGGTTAGTGTGAAGGACCACCAGCTGCTCCTGATTGCCCCATACTGGCCGAGACGACCATGGTTCATCCTTCTGTTGTCCCTCTCTGGGATCCCATGGCAGCTGCCAATAAGACCCAACCTGCTCTCTCAGGCTCGGGGGACACGCTGTGGCACGCTGCCTCCAGCTTTTGGGCTTGGCCCCTGAGAGGTGTAAATGGGCAAGTCTAGGCATTCAGGACAATGTGGTAAACACGTTGCAGAACGCCAGGGCTGCTTCTTCCGCCAGGGCTGCTTCTTCAAATGCGCTGGGGGCATATTCTGTACTTGGTGTGATGGTCATAATTTTGCCATGAGTCGTGGGGATGTACAAGCAGTTTTACAGTTTACAATCATTACTTGATGCGGGCTGACCATGACTCTACTTTGAGAGTGTATTTGCCACAATTTCAATGTGCCAGGACGATGGTCAGGAGGGACCCATGGTTGGCCACCCAGTGCTCTCAAAGTCTATGAAGGGAGTTAGACGTCTGCGTCCAGCAATAGTCAAGAGTAAGGCTGATCATTCTGGAAGATGGTTGATTTTACTTATAGATGTGAATGTTGTGCCTTTCATTTTGGGAAACATTTATGCTACAAATAACAGTTAAAAAAAACAACGCAAGACCCAAATGCAGACACAGGAGGCAGAATAGTCAGGCAGGCGGGTACAAAGTCCAGAAACGGGCATGGGTCAAAACCGAGAGGACGAGAAAGGAGAATGCAAATAGCAGGAGAACGGGAAAAATGCTGGTTGACTTGGAAACATACAAGACGAACTGGCACAGAGAGACCGGAAACACAGGGATAAATACACTGGGGAAAACAAGCGACACCTGGAGGGGGTGGAGACAATCACAAGGACAGGTGAAACGGATCAGGGTGAGACACAAAGACCTATTTCAAGATTTTGAGCAGGAAATCTGTTTACTTTTAGATCCATTAGTGGATGCCAAATGTATTTTGGAGGTGATTGGAAATCCTCAATGGGATTGCTTACCTCCATGAGCTTAAAGAATGAATAATTTGTTTTTGGGATATGTGGAGATATACAGTACCAGTCAAAAGTTTGGACACACCTACTCATTCAAGGGTTTCTTTATTTGTACTATTTTCTACATTGTAGAATAATAGTGAAGACAAATTATTACATATGTAGACATGTAATAATCAAAAAAGTGTTAAACAAATCTAAATATATTTTAGAGATTCTTCAATGTAGCCACCCTTTGCCTTGACAGCTTTGCACACTCTTGCATTCTCTCAACCAGCTTCATTAACTAGAGATTATGATTGTTTTTTATAAGATCAGTTAAATGCTAGCTAGCATCTTACCTTGGCTTACTGCATTCACGTAACAGGCAGTCTCCTTGTGGAGTGCAACGAGAGAGAGGCAGGTCGTTATTGCGTTGGACTAGTTAACTGTAAGGTTGCAAGATTGAATCCCCCGAGCTGACAAGGTGAAAATCTGTCGTTCTGCCCCTGAACGAGGCAGTTAACTAGGCCTTCATTGAAAGTAAGAATGTGTTCCTAACTGACTTGCCTAGTTAAATAGAGATTAAATAAAGGTGTTAAAAAAAGGTCAAATCGGTGTCCCATTTGACCAATTTCCGATTATGAAAACTTGAAATCGGCCCTAATTAATCGGCCATTCCGATTAATCGGTTGACCTCTACTTAAGTGTAATAAATGTTTGGAATCCTGTTACCCTCTTTACTAGCTTCCTGTAGAGCCATAAAATGTAAGGATTGGAGAGAAAGGGGAGTGTCTTAAGTAGGATGCATATAAACTGAAGTCTGAAATCTTTTGCTGTCTGTTTTCAGCTGTACAGAACCTTTTGGGGAATGATTCAAATTGGTTGAAGTTTCTATAGTGTCCGTGAGTTATTTACTCTGAAAAATAAGAACCTAACTGTATTTTACCAGCACCATGCTTCACTGTAGGCATGGTGTTAGGTTCCCTCCAGATGTGACGCTTGGCGTTCAGGTCAAATGGTTCAATGATGGTTTCATCAGACCAGAGAATCTTGTTTCTCATTGTCAGAGTCCTTTAGGTGCCTTTTGGCAAACTCCAAGCGGGCTGTCATGTGCCTTTTTACAGAGGAGTGGCTTCCACAGGTGGATTCCAGTCAAGTTGTAGCATCATCTCAAGGATGATCAATGGAAAAAGGATGCACCTGAGCTAAATTTTGAGTGTTATGGCAAAGGGTGTAAATGTTTGTTATTAATGTATATATTTCTTATAAATTTGCAAGCATTTCTAAAAAACAAATGTAGCTTTGTAATTATGGGGTACTGTGTGTAGATTGAGGATGAGATTTACATTGTTTTATTTATTTTTTATTAAACTAGCGTAACAAAATGTGGAAAAAGGGAAGGGGTCTGAATACTTTCCGAATGCACTGTATGGATAACCGGGTTAACGTGTTATGCTCGATCCGCTCAGTTTTCCACTACAAAACAACAGAAAATTGCCAAAAAGAGTAGAACCGGCTCACCTGCTTTTACACTATGATTTAGATGTAGAGGTCGACTGATTAATCGGAATGGCCGATTTTAATTAGGGCCGATTTTCAAGGTTTCATAACAATCGGTAATCAGCATTTTTGGACACGGATCATGGCCGATAACATTGCACTCCATGAGGAGACTGCACGGCAGGCTGACTACCTGTTATGCGAGTGCAGCAAGGAGCCAAGGGAAGGTGCTAGCTAGCATTAAACGTATCTTATAAAAAAACGATCAATCTTAACATAACTAGTGATCAACTACACATGGTTGATATTACTAGTTTATCTAGCTCATCCTGCGTTGCATATAATCGTGCCTGTTAATTTATCATTGAATCATAGCCTAGTTTGCCGAACGGGTGATTTAACGAGCGCATTTGCGAGAAAAGCACTGCCGTTGCACCAATGTGTACCCAACCATAAACATCGATGCCTTTCTTAAAATCAATACACAGAAGGATATTTTTTTTTACCTGCATATTCAGCTAAAAGAAATCCAGGTTAGCAGGCAACATTAAACTAGGGAAATTGTCAATTCTCTTGTTTGTTGCACGCAGAGTCAGGGAAAATGCAACAGTTTGGGCAGCCTGGCTCGTTGCGAACTACTTTGCCAGAATTTTACATAATTATGACATAACATTGAAGGTTGTGCAATGTAACAGGAATATTTAGACTTATGGATGCCACCGTTAAATAAAATACAGAACGGTTCCGTATTTCACTGAAAGAATAAACGTTTTGTTTTCGAAATTATAATTTCTGGATTTGACCATATTAATGACCTAAGGCTCGTACTTCTGTGTGTTATAATAAAGTCTATGATTTGATAGAGCAGTCTCATTGAGCGATGGTAGGCACCAGCAGGCTCTTAAGCATTCATTCAAACAGCACTTTTGTACGTTTGCCAGCAGCTCTTCGCTGTGCTTCAAGCATTGAGCTGTTTATGACTTCAAGCCTATCAACTCCTGAGATTAGGCTGATGTAACCGATGTGAAATGGCTAGCTAGTTAGCGGGGTGCGCGCTGATAGCGTTTAAATCGGTGACGTCACTCGCTCTGAGACCTTGAAGTAGTTGTTCCCCTTACTCTGCAAGGACCTTGGTTTTTTGGAGCGATGGGTAACGATGCTTCGAGGGTGGCTGTTGATGATGTGTTCCTGGTTCGAGCCCAGGGAGGGGGGTGGAAGCTATACTGTTACACTGGCAATACTAAAGTGCCTATAACCATCCAATATCATCCAACATCCATATAAACATCCAATAGTCAAAGGTATATGAAATACAAATGGTATAGAGAGAGAGTCCTAATAATGCCTATAATAACTACAACCTAAAACTTCTTACCTGGGAATATTGAAGACTCATGTTAAAAGGAACCACCAGCTTTCATATGTTCTCATGTTCTGAGCAAGGAACTTAAACGTTAGCTTTCTTACATGGCACACACTTGTTTTTGCATTATTTAAACCAAATTGAACATGTTTCATTATTTATTTGAGGCTAAATTGATTTTATTTATGTATTATGTTAAAATAAGTGTTCATTCAGTATTGTTATTGTCATTATTATAAATAAGAATTGGCCGATTAATCGGTATCGGTTTTTTTTGGTCCTCCAATAATCGGTATCGGCGTTGAAAAATCATAATCGGTTGACCTCTAATTAGATGTTCAATGTTTCTTAAAAAAATACATTTAAATAGGAAAAGTTTCACCATATTAAATAAATTGTTCAGTTCACATAACAGGGTTGACCTTAAAATGAGGGACCTGCGTAAATGAATCGCTGATCACATGAAGTAAATCATCTTCAGAAATGACTTAGTCAAAGCAAAAAAATAACTAGGGCTTTGCAATGATGGTGAAAACGTTGACGGCCCAATAGGTGAACAGGGGAGTTCTCTACTATTTGATTGCCTCCTCTGGTGGAGGATACTCGGGTGTAGGCCGACCCTACTGCTGAAGAGTTTTGAAATCTGCCACACCACCTTTTGAATCAGCTGCTTTCTCAGCATAGTGTGCTGAGAAAATGCACACATTTAAAAATGATACCGCTACTTGTCCTTGTATCTATAAAATGTCTTGCACAACTAGTTAAATAGATTTTTTACCACTTTACATATGTGTTTTGGGATTCTACCCATCTCATTTAATTCAAGTGTATTTGTTTCCACGTTTCATCTCCTTGCCTCCTCTCCTTGAGTACTTTTGACATTTTTCAAAAAGAGGCGAGGAGAGGATGCGAGGAATCGAGGTAATCCTGTTGAGATTCTCCCCAGGCCTAGATGTAACCAGAAGTAGTATAATTACAGGATCTCAGCTCTCAGCAGATTGTACTGCAATGCCAGCAATTCACTGAGGGAAGTTATGGCATCAAAATATTTGAAACACCAAACTTTGATATTATTTTCTGAGTATCCTAACACAAGTCACATTCCAATGGACATTTATAGTCTAAATAGTATGACTCGTAATGAAAGCTGTTGTAAATGTGTAGGGTCTTTTTCTATTTAAAAAAAAGTTGAATATTTGACGTACATGTTATGTTTTTGCTAATGGCTGGAGAGAAGGATCATGAATGGAATTTGAGGTCGATTTGTATTATCTCAAGTAGGTGGGTCAGCTATGGCGGTGGCGGTCTATGAAGAAACTGAATGCAGAAAAAACTGGTAAGCCTTCATATACAGTGACACTCGATAAAGATGAGCAAAAATGACTAAAATAATTCAAATACTGAGCTATATTGTATGCTACATTTTGTTTAAAATAATTGTATTTTATATTAATACAATTGCTCAGAGAAAGCAATTAAAAAAAAAATATTTACTTTTATATATATATATATATATATATATATATATATATATATATATATATAAGTAAATATTTTTTTTCTCAAAGGTAGGGGTCAAAATGATTGACACCACTGTTTTCAACACCTCACTGAGCCTTTTTCTAAAGTGTTTTATCCGTTGAAGACTTTGGGAGGGATCTCAGACCATTCCTCGAATACAGAATTCTTTCAGGTCCTTGATATCAATCGTCAGCGCTCATGAACTGCCCTCTTCAATTCAAACCACGGGTTTTCAAGTCCGGAGACTGAGATGGCCATTGAAAAGTGTTGCTTTTGTGGCCAATTAACCATTTCTTTGTGGATATTGATGTGTGCTTGGGGTTATTGTCTTGCTGGAAGATGCAATGGTGGCCAAGTTTCAGCCTCTTAGCAGAGGCAACCAGGTTTTTGGCAAAAATGTCCCCAGGACCAATAGAAGTAAAATAGCTCCATAACATCAAAGATCCACCACCTTTATTTTACAGTAGGTATGGGGTTATTTTCTGCTCATGGATTCTTATTTCAATGCCAAACCCACCACTGCTGGGTGGATCTTTGATGTTTTGTTAGTGATGTAAGTTTTGAGAATTTGTATTACTTGTTAAAATAAATCTTGTTCTCTGAGAAATTGTATTAGTATAAAATATTTTATTTTTGCACACAATATAGCTCAGTATTTGAATTATTTTGTACAGTAATTTTTGCTTGTCTTTACTATATTTTGAAGAATGTGTTTTCATGTGCTGAAATGATAATGTCCTGATACTGCAAAACAGTACAGTATAGTGTTCACAAATTTTACTTGCTCCATTATACAGTGCCTTGCGAAAGTATTCGGCCCCCTTGAACTTTGCGACCTTTTGCCACATTTCAGGCTTCAAACATAAAGATATAAAACTGTATTTTTTTGTGAAGAATCAACAACAAGTGGGACACAATCATGAAGTGGAACGACATTTATTGGATATTTCAAACTTTTTTAACAAATAAAAAACTGAAAAATTGGGTGTGCAAAATTACTCCCCTTTACTTTCAGTGCAGCAAACTCTCTCCAGAAGTTCAGTGAGGTTCTCTGAATGATCCAATGTTGACCTAAATGACTAATGATGATAAATACAATCCACCTGTGTGTAATCAAGTCTACGTATAAATGCACCTGCACTGCGATAGTCTCAGAGGTCCGTTAAAAGCGCAGAGAGCATCATGAAGAACAAGGAACACACCAGGCAGGTCCGAGATACTGTTGTGAAGAAGTTTAAAGCCGGATTTGGATACAAAAAGATTTCCCAAGCATTAAACATCCCAAGGAGCACTGTGCAAGCGATAATATTGAAATGGAAGGAGTATCAGACCACTGCAAATCTACCAAGACCTGGCCGTCCCTCTAAACTTTCAGCTCATACAAGGAGAAGACTGATCAGAGATGCAGCCAAGAGGCCCATGATCACTCTGGATGAACTGCAGAGATCTACAGCTGAGGTGGGAGACTCTGTCCATAGGACAACAATCAGTCGTATATTGCACAAATCTGGCCTTTATGGAAGAGTGGCAAGAAGAAAGACATTTCTTAAAGATATCCATAAAAAGTGTCGTTTAAAGTTTGCCACAAGCCACCTGGGAGACACACCAAACATGTGGAAGAAGGTGCTCTGGTCAGATGAAACCAAAATTGAACTTTTTGGCAACAATGCAAAACGTTATGTTTGGTGTAAAAGCAACACAGCTCATCACCCTGAACACACCATCCCCACTGTCAAACATGGTGGTGGCAGCATATTGTTTTGGGCCTGCTTTTCTTCAGCAGGGACAGGGAAGATGGTTCAAATTGATGGGAAGATGGATGGAGCCAAATACAGGACCACTCTGGAAGAAAACCTGATGGAGTCTGCAAAAGACCTGAGACTGGGAGATTTGAGAGAGATTTGTCTTCCAACAAGACAATGATCCAAAACATAAAGCAAAATCTACAATGGAATGGTTCAAAAATAAACATATCCAGGTGTTAGAATGGCCAAGTCAAAGTCCAGACCTGAATCCAATCGAGAATCTGTGGAAAGAACTGAAAACTGCTGTTCACAAATGCTCTCCATCCAACCTCACTGAGCTCGAGCTGTTTTGCAAGGAGGAATGGGAAAAAATGTCAGTCTCTCGATGTGCAAAACTGATAGAGACATACCCCAAGCGACTTACAGCTGTAATCGCAGCAAAAGGTGGCGCTACAAAGTATTAACTTAAGGGGGCTGAATAATTTTGCACGCCCAATTTTTCAGTTTTTGATTTGTTAAAAAAGTTAGAAATATCCAATAAATGTCATTCCACTTCATGATTGTGTCCCACTTGTTGTTGATTCTTCACAAAAAAATACAGTTTTATATCTTTATGTTTGAAGCCTGAAATGTGGCAAAAGGTCGCAAAGTTCAAGGGGGCCGAATACTTTCGCAAGGCACTGTATCTACATTCTGAGTGCATGCATTTACTTGCTGCATGTCTCAAACCAAATTAGGAGTCAAATATATATGAATTATAATGGTTTCTGTACTGTGTCTTTCAAGCCCTGCACAGGACACAAACCTTCCACCAGAAACAAGCTCAGCACTGGAATCTTGTACCTCCATCTCTAGCAGTAGAGAGGTGTTGCCAGCTCTACCAACAGCTATCCTGGAGAATATTCATGAATCTGGAGAGATAAACCTGAACTTGCCTGAGGGAGGCAAGGGTGAGGGAAGTGTAGAGAGGGTGTTCACTGGTGATGAGGATACAAGTGGGATTGTTAAAGAGCTGAGTTGGAACTCAGGTGACCGTGATAAGGAGGAAAGGAGAGATGCTTTCTCAGAGGAGGGTGTGAGTGACACAGTCAGTGCAGAGTGGAGAGAGGGAGACTGCTTTGTCCCAGTTGGAGTAGAGGTGACTGAGATGGCTGCTGAGGGGGAGTTTGAAGATGGGATGAGAGCTGAAATGAAAGAGGGAAAGGGGACAAACAGTTGTGAGTCAGGGGAGGAGTTGGTTGCTGAGAGGGCTGTGAAGAGAGAGATTGAAGAGAAAGATAGAGGGAAAACTAGTCCCAGAGAAAGAACACAAGGTGGCTCCCAAGAGGAAGAATATAAGGAAACGCAGACGATCAGCCAAACCTCAACGTGACAAAGAGGCAAATTCCAGTGCTTCCTTTGTAGAGACTGTTCTCTCATGGCTACTGTCAGTCTTCCTATGGCTGCAGGCATTCTCACCAACAATGTTATGCTGGTCCCCAAGTAAGTTGTAAGATATGTACATGGGATTCATTTTCAGGGTCAAGTCCATTTGAATTCAGGTAGTACACTGAAATTCCGATTCCACATTTTCTCTTGGAGAAGCATTAAGGAAAATTGGAATTTCAGTTTACATTCTGAATTGAAATGGAATTGACTCCAACCCTGATGTGATCCATATGCTATAGATATGCCTCTAATATTTTGTTTCTCTGTAGATAGTTTATTTTGTGTAGTCATGCTCGGGGTGGCATCTGGCACTGGGGGTGTCTTTACAAGCAACGGTGAGGATGGATCAAACATTTTGCCATACTTTTTTTTCTGTACATTTAACAGAACAGGTATTTCTTATGCCAAGTGCATTGTCTTTCTGTGCCATTGTAGATCACCAGAGTTTGTCATGCATCGCCTGCAAGAGTCCTGGATGTGCTGCTGATGTGACTAAGATATGGTGTGGGGAGGATGAACTGTTGAAGGGTTTACCGATCCCACTCTGCACAAGCATTTCCCAAAAGTCCAAGACTGTTTGCCAGCATGATGGTCGGACATTTGTGCTTATGATTGAAGAGGGCAAGAAGTGTGATATGGAACAATATCATGACCATGTGCCCTCTGAAAAGACAGGTATTGACTGCAACTGAAGACACATTCTACTATGTCTATGTTGAGCCTTGTTTTTTTTTTTTATGATTAACATTTCTGGAATTATGTTTCAGAGTGTCCACCATTGTTGGAGGCTGCTCAAGACTCAAGGTTGGACACTGTTCGAGGCAAGCTCTCTGTCCATAGGGTCTGTTTGTTTATGCAACACAGACAAAAACATGTTTCTGAGTTAACTTAAAATATTACATTTTCATCGTTTAGTTTTTGTTAATCTTATTTCATTGTTTCTCTTGTTCTTTACATAGGTGACACCACTTTGTCAGCACCAACTCTCAATGGTGAGCTATAACAGAAGGGTTAGGTTTTAACTGTGTATTATTCTGAATTATTAACTAGGTAGTTTGAGCCCTGAATGCTCATTGGCTGACAGCTGTGGTATATCAGACCGTATTCCACGGCTATGACAGAACATGTATTTTTACTGATCTTCTTACATTGGTAACCAGTTTATAGTAGCCATAAGGCACCTCAGGGGTTTGTGGTATATGGCCAATATGTCACGGCTAAGGTCTGTATCCAGGCACTCCATGTTGCGTTGTGCATAAGAACAGGCCTTAGGCGGGGTATATTGGCCATATCCCAACCCCCCCTGTGCCTTGTTGCTTAATTAAAGCATGGTTAACCTCGATCTCCTGTCTTCAGGGATAAAATGTCGTCGAAGAGAATGGCTGACGTTTTACATGTCCGTAATCAATTGTGCTATTTAGTTAGATTTTTTTTGCGTTGTTTGTAGCTTATTTTGTACATAATGCTGCTGCTTCCGTCTCTTATGAAAGAGACTTCTGGACATCAGAACTGGGATTACTCTTCACGGACTGGAAGAAGCTTTTTCAGACGAGAAAGATATACAGGTCCAGATACACGTCATTTGTGTGAAGAAAAGACGGAGGAAAAGAGGACGCAGATCAGGCTGCCTTTTGCGAATCCGTAGGCGAGCGAGTAAACTCCCATTGCCATCAATTCTACTTGCTAACATGCAATCATTTGAAAATAAAATGGATGACCTACGATTATCCTACCAACGGAACATTGAGAACTGTAATATCGAGTCGTGGCTGAACGACTACGCGGACAATATAGAGCTGGAGGGATTTTCAATGCACCGGCAGAACCGAGAAGCTACGTCTGGTAAGACGAGGGGTGGGGTTGTTTTTTTTTAATCAATAACAGCTGGTGCACGATGTCTAATATAAAACAAGGGATTGCTCGCCTGAGGTAGAGTACCTTATCATAAGCTGTAGACCACACTATCTACCAAGAGTTCTCATCTATATTTTTCGTAGCCGTCTACATACCACCACAGACCGATGCTGGCACTAAGAGCTCACTCAACCAACTCTATAAGGCCATAAGCAAAAAAGAAAATGCTCACCTAGAAGCGGCGCTCCTAGTGGCCTGGGACTTAAATCCGTTTTACCAAATTTTTACGAGCATGTCACATGTGCAACCAGAGGGGGAAAAAAACTCTAGACCACCTTTACTCCACACACAGAAACGCATACAAAGCTCTCCCCCGCCCTCCATTTGGCAAATCCAACCATAGTTCTATCCTCCTGATTCCTGCTTACAAGAAAAAACGAAATCAGGAAGTACCAGTGACTCGCTCAATACAGAAGTGGTCAGATGGTGCGGATGCTACGCTAAAGGACTGTTTTGCTAGCACAGACTGGAATATGTTCTGGGATTCATCCAATGGCATTGAGGAGTATATCACCTCAGTCATCGGCTTCATCAATAAGTGCATCAACAACGACGTCGTCTCCACGGTGACCATACGTACATATCCAAACCAGAAGCCATGGATTACAGGCAACATCTGTATCGAGCTAAAGGCTAGAGGCAGGGCTTGAAAACTATTACGGACTACAAAGGGAAACCCAGACACGAGCTGCCCAGTGACGCGGGCCTACCGGACGAGCTAAATGCCTTTTTATGCTCGTTTCAAGGCAAGCAACACTGAAGCATGCACGAGAGCACTAGCTGTTCTGGATGACTGCGTGATAATGCTCTCGGTAGCCAATGTGAGAAAGACCTTTAAACAGGTCAACATTCACAAAGCTGTGGAGCCAGATGGATTACCAGGACATGTACTTGTACCAGACCTTCAGTTTCTTGGCAATTTCTCACATGGAATAGCCTTCATTTCTCAGAACAAGAATAGACTGATGCGTTTCAGAAGAAAGTTATTTGTTTCTGGCCATTTTGTGCCTGTAATCGAACCCACAAATGCTGATGCTCAAGATACTCAACTAGTCTAAAGAAGGACAGTTTTATTGCTTCTTTAAACAGAACAACAGTTTACAGCTGTGCCAACATAATTGCAAAATGATTTTCTAAGGATCAGTTAGCCTTTTTAAAATGATAAACTTGGATTAGCTAACACATCCTGCCTTTGGAACACAGGAGTGATGGTTGCTGATAATGGGCCTCTGTACACCAATGTAGATATTCCATTAAAAATCAGCTGTTTCCAGCTATAATAGTCATTTACTACATTAACAATGTCTACACTGTATTTCTGATCAATTTGATGTTAATTGACCAAAAATGTGTTTCTTTCAAAAACAAGGACATTTATAAATGACCCCAAACTTTTGAACGGTATTGTATGTGAGAATGCTGTTCATTGACTACAGCTCAGCGTTCAACACCATAGTGCCCACGAAGCTCATCACTAAGCTAAGAACCCTGGGACTAAATTACCTCCCTCTGCAACTGGATCCTCGACTTGCTGACGGTCTGTCCCCAGGTGGTAAGGATAGGCAACCACACATCTGCCACGCTAATCCTCAACACTGGGGCCCTTCAGGGGTGTGTACTTATTCCCCTCCTGTACTTCCTGTCCACCCACGACTGCATGGCCAAACATGACTGCAACACCATCATTAAGTTTGCTGACTACACAACAGTGATCACCGACAACGATGAGACAGCCTATAGGGAGGAGGTCCGAGAACTGGCAGTGTGGTGCCAGGACAAGAACCTCTGCCTCAATGTGAGCAAGACAAAGGCGCTGATCGTGGACTACAGGAAAAGGTGGCCGAACAGGCCCCCTTTAACATCAACTGGGCTGTAGTGGAGCGGGTTGATAGTTTCAAGTTCCTTGGTGTCCACATCACCAATGATCTATCATGGTCCAAACACACCAAGACAGTCATGAAGAGGGCACGACGAAACCTTTTCCCCCTCAGGAGACTGAAAAGATTTGGCATGGGTCCCCAGATCCTCAAAGTTCAACAGCTGCCTCATCGAGAGCATCACCACCTGGTATGGCAACTGCTCGGCATCTGACCATAAGGCGCTACAGAGGGTGGTGCGTACAGCCCAGTACATCACTGGAGCCAAGCTTCCCGCAATCCAAGCAGTATACTGCTTTTTGTATACTGCTGCTAACTGTTTATTACCTATGCATAGTCACTTCACCCCTACCTGCATGTACAAATGACCTCTAACCTGTACCCACGCACACTGACTCGGTACCGGTACCCCCTGTATATAACCTATTTATTGTTATGTTATTATTATTTTTTACTTTCGTTTATTTGGTAAATATTTTCTTAACTCTTCTTGAACTGCACTGTTGGTTAAGGACTTGTAAGTAAACATTTCACGGTACGGTCTACACTTGTATTCGGTGCATGTGACAAATTAAAGTTTGATTTGATTCAACAGCTGATATGACTACCTCACCACCACCTGAAAATGGTAAGATCCAATAGACAGAATTACAAAGGTCAAACTGCCATGTTTGTGCAATTAAACAGTTTGTGATTTTCTGTTCCCATAGGTTCATTGTTTGTCGGCGTCATTGTCATTGTCATTTTAGTTATTGGTAAATTTCATCGAAAAGGGCCCCTCCTATCAATCCTATCCTGTACTACATCTTAAATGTGCTTTTTGGGGGAGGGGGGTGGGAACAAGCCTTTTGCTCCCTTGTTTCTTGCTAATGGAATGCTCTCCCTTACCCTCTGAGCGCTGCTCCACCAATCCAAGCGTTTAAAATGGGCCTTTATAACCCACTTCTACAGACTTTTTCTCATAGGTCTAATCCTAATCTGAAAACAGTTTTTTTGTGCATCTATTCCATTTGCATTTTTCTTTGCCTAAGTAGAGCCTTGAGAAGGACTGTAATGAAAAGCACTATGCACATTAAATGCATTATTATTAATATTAGATGGCTCTGCTACTGCTTTTCCTGTCGCCGCTGGCATGGCTGTAGTTAATCCTTTACATGTATTGCTAAAGTACTTATACAGAATATGTCTTATAAACATGAATTTGTATATTTTGTGAAGTGGGTCTTGCAGGCATAACTAATATCAATGATTGCTTGAGGGCTAAGCTTTGCTGCTGCTGTATCTGCTGCTGCTCTTGCCATGGTCTCCTGTATTCTTCTTCTGTTTATTTCCGGGGCTTGATTGCCTGACACTGCAGCGATTGTCCTGTTACGAGGTGAGATACTAGTTTCTTTAGAATATCTTCCACATTATATTCACCTGATACTTACTCAGTTCCATGTTGAAATGATTGCTTCATCTATAGTTCCAGGTGCAGTTTAGCACCATTAGAGCTTGCATTACTCCTCTCTAATGCTAGGATCACAGTATTAAGTCTTTGAAAGTTATGTTTTTGATTAATTGGCACTTTTCTCTGTCAGGCTTTATTGGTGTTGTTGTTGCAGTCTATTTGATCAGGTATGTTCTGTTAAAGTTGCGCTTAGACACACACACAGATATTCATACTAGAACTTTCATAAAATATTCACTGTCTTTTAGAATAATATTTTATTCTCTCTGTTACAAGTTAAAACACTGCATCTGTCTCCCTACAGACAAAAGCAGCAGGGTGCCAGTAGAAACCAGTAAGTCTAATATTCGTGGTTTGAATCATAATCAGATGTAAGATATATTGAGTGATTACTGCTGCATGTTTTGCTGCAGAGATGAAGAGACTGAGATGAGTGCTCTGAACAACGGTATCAATCAGAATGGAGGTCCTGCCAATAGGTATAGTAGAGAACAATATTTGACTACCTGGGGTGCGTTCAGTATGACCGAACGGTGTTCAAGGCTGAATTCAATGGAAACTATACTGTACTTAACGACCAATTGAAAAACGTAGTGATTATGATGACCCAGAGGGCTATTACCGTATGGTGTGTTGCGCGAGTTTTGATATTTCAAATGGTCACACCCATATTGGTCAGGCCACATACACCACACCCACCCAATGGGAGCAAAGGTTCACCAAAGGTTGTTGAAGATTGCACATCGTTTTGGAGAAACGTGCTGTTCAGTACGCACCATCACTCAACATAGCAAAAGTTGAAGCGAACTGAACACACCCCAGGTAATAGATATGGTATTTTGCTACTCAACATTGATTTGCCATGTCAATGACATGCATCTTGTTCCTTTAGAGACAATAATGAAGTGATGGCTGTGAACATGCTTGACAATGGGGGCCCCCTGAGCCATCGGCAGTAATGAGGGCCCGTGGAGCTGTCTCCGGCAGCATGGTTAGCATAGAGACTATGGTACTGATTGACCTGGCTCGTCTATGAAGTGTTTTTTTATGTTCATGTTCAAAATGTGGCACATCTTACATTTTCATTTCAACAGATAGTGCGTGTTTGTGTAACTTGTGTTTTCAACATATTTCAGTGTGGAACATAGATGGCATAAGACCCTGATTTTATTGATCAGTGAAAATGGAATGCAAATTATTAAGGGAACTGCTTTGGGGCTTCACATTTTTTGCTTTTTTCCATCCTATGGCTTACCTGTCCATATTTGTTCAAATAAATGAAAGAATTATGAACAATTAGGCTGTCATTCAATCAACTCTGTTAATTGCAGCAATTATATATGAATTATTCTACTTTTAATTGTAGCCTTCAAGATTTTGAGTGAACTCTGATTTGGTTTTCACATGCATTTCTTTATCCTCGCTAGCAGATTTTGAAAGTTTTATGTTGATACTTCACTTGAATAGCTGTAGACACATGGCCTTATACATGTTTTATCATTATGTAATCTTTTGGGTAAGTTTGAGGAAATCCCCGTGTAACCTGTCAATAATAAAACCTCATAACACACTGTTTAACATTCATAAAACCCTACCAGCTGTTCTTCGTTGACTGTGCTTTAGGAGGAGAAACTTTAATGCACTATTCACATAGGCGTTTGAAGTGGAATGACACCCTGGTGCAGCGTTCAAGAGCGTGTCCCAACGCTCTTGTCGGTGAGGTGTGGGGATAGGTTCTCTGACCTTGGTACAACACCAATCAACAGGTTATTGGGGGGGTCAGATGTTGACAGAATGCTTGTGCGCTATCATGCCAAACAGACACAGCAATGGTGTTGGCATTGGCAAGAACACATATTGATCTTGGACCAGACTATGTTATGTGCAGCAGTATGGATTGCGAAATTGTCTGTTTGACGTTAGGTCACTTTTTTCCGATCGTCACTAGTAAAAGAAACGCCAATTTCTACAATTCATCGTCTTAAAATGTGATTTGAAACCTAACCCTAAAGGAATACCAAAAAGTTATTTTTTAAAATATTTTTTTACGATGTGTATCCAACTCCCCCTTTGTGGCTGTGGTAACTATTGAAATCCCTTATTTCTCTCTGGCTGGCTGTCCATGCATCCTCCGGTCAAAGTAGATTTATTTCAAACACAAGTCAACATCTTTCAGGATACTATACACTAATGAAGAATGGCGGGTAGTTTTGGCAAAATCGTCGTCGGCGTGTACGTTGAAATAAAGCGAAGCGATGGTAAGTTTACGTTCGTATGTCATTTCTGATGTCTCGATTGGTTTTTACCTCGCTGGTAGTTGTTTTGAGAAGCTTTGTGTTGCTGTGAATACACTGCAACCGTTGAAGCCGAGTAGCAGCCGCAAAGTTGGGGTGGCTGTGCTTGCTAGCCAACCTGGCCTATGTAACGTTAACTAGCTGACTACCTAGACGACAAATGCACATTCTAACTGGATAGTTAACAACCAGTTAAAATGGGTTATTGGACTAACTAGTGTAGTTTGCCAGTTAAAGCAGCTAGCTCCTTAACGCTTTACAGTAACTACAGTATGCACAGCTCTGGTTACCACACTAACGCTAGCTAGTTAACGTTCGTTTAGCAGCTAACAACAAACTAGCTAACCAAAGCCACCCGCTAGTTAAGTAACGTTAGGTTGTGAAAGGTACCGCAAAATACGTGTTCTGGTTAGTTAGCAAAGGTAAGCTACCAGCTGTCCTTGTATGCTTCAGAACACTGAAGTGGCTAGGTAATTTAACTGGCTAACTTAACTGGTTATATAGAGGTTAATGTTAGCTAAAAGTATATTTAATATAATTTCTAGCTAGTTAACTTTGATAGTGTTTTATTTTTTGGGGGGCGAGAAGGCTGGCTGTTAAACTTATTGTCAAGTTAGCATTGTGTCATACTACGACTAGCTACATAAGTTACATAGGTCGTTTGGTGGGTATTATGAACCGGGATTTTGAGGTCTCCCAATAACGTTACAATATCTAGCTACTGCAGATAATTGTTGTGCGGGTAGTAGCTAGCTGACTGAACTTCGCGGTGAAGGAAGTTGTGGAGTTCATCAAACTTCCTTCACTGTGGAGTTTAGTAAGCTAGGCAGGTACTGTAACGTTACAGATGGTTTGAAACTGAGGCACTTAGCTGCTATCTAGCTACCCATGAATGTTAGAGGTATAGCAGGCAGCTGTCAGTAAAAATAACCATGACAACCAGTCTAATGGCCTCCTTTTTATTTATTTTATTTTTAGGACTACCACCATACACATCATTGACTAGCACGCACAGTTTTTATATTCAGATCAACTTGATCTGGTAGCTTTGCAGTGCACCCAAGATGAGCTTGACTGATTTGTTATAAGGGAGAGAAAGGGGCTGGCTGTTTTTTGCCATTTGCCCGTTTCTGTGTACCTGCGCCAGGCAGCCAAACCGGGTTAACACTCCTAGGAGACAGATCCCTCCTGGGATGAGGTATAGCGCCGCAACAAAACCATCATATCCTTCTGATTACTATAAACTAGGGGTGAAGAGTTCTTACTTTTTTTGTTGCGTAAATTTAGTTGTTATGGATTACGTGGGTGTTTTAATGTTTACTGGTGTATCATGTATGGGAAGTGGGTCCTATCTAGTGTCCGTAGGTAGAGCTGTCTGTGCTATCTCTGGGGGCGGTGCCTGGCGAAGTCCGATTCAAGCTATTAACCACCACCCCCTCATCTGTTGCAGGCAGCTCTCTGGAATATACCAGGAGTACCCTCCTCCCTCAGTCTCTAGTCCTGCCATTAGCCAGGCACTGATGGGCTCTGCGATGAATGGAGGCATCACTCAACCACAGAATAGCCTACTGTGTGCCATGATAGCAGACTATCATAAGGACTTGAGAGGAAAAGTGGTAAAAGTATAGCAGTTAGATGAGGCTTTAAGCCTCTTACATTTTATCATCTCTTTTTAAATATAAAAATATATCAGCTAATTTCACTTTTGACATTGACACTTCAGTCTAGTCTACTAGAACTTTAACTGTGCAGGGTGTGTCTGGCACCAGCATTCCTTTTAATCCCAGCCAGGACAGGAAACACTTTTTGCCCTCTTTCAATGGCATAAGAGAAAGGCCTATTTAATCTTTATGTGGATTATCAACTGTATTCTAATGTCTGCATGAAATGATCCCCATTCAGTGTCTTTCAAAGTAGATGCCATGGAGACATTTTTGACCAACTGACAGCAGTCAGTTAAGTAAGGAAGCGGCAGGTAGCTTAGTGGTTAAGAGTGTTGGGCCAGTAAACAAAATATTTCTGGTTCGAATCCCCCCGCAAACTAAGCAAAATATTGGTGTGTGCCTTTGAGCAAGGCACTTGACCATAATTGCTCCTTTAAGTTGCTCTAACTTGATGTGTTTTGTAACTGCCCACTCTGTCCCCCGCTCAACATATGAGGTGTCAACTAGAGGTCAACCGATTATGATTTTTCAACGCCTATACCGATTTATTGGAGGACCAAAAAAAGCTTATTTAAAAAAAAAAAAAATGTATTTATATATTTGTAATAAAGACAATTACAACAATATTGAATTAACACTTATTTGAACTTAATATAATACCTAAATAAAAATCAATATCTCAAATAAATAATGAAACATGTTCAATTTGGTTTAAATAATGCAAAAACAAAGTGTTGGAGAAGAAAGTAAAAGTGCCATGTATTGTAACATAACACACAGAAATACCAGCCTTAGGTCATTTAATATGGTCAAATCCAGAAACTATAATTTCGAAAACAAAACGTTTATTCTTTCAGTGAAATATGGAACCATTCTGTATTTTATTTAACGGTGGCATCCATAAGTCTAAATATTCCTGTTACATTGCACAACCTTCAATGTTATGTCATAATTACGTAAAATTCTGGCAAATTAGGCAGCCCAAACTGTTGCATATACACTGACTCTGCGTGCAATGAACGCAAGAGAAGTGACACAATTTCACCTGGTAATACTGCCTGTTAACCTGGATTTATTTTAGCTAAATATATACTTGTGTGTATTGATTTTAAGAAAGGCATTGATGTTCATGGTTAGGTACACATTGGAGCAACGATACGCACCGCATCGATTATATGCAACTCAGGACACGCTAGATTAACTAGTGATTATGATTGATTGTTTTTTATAAGGTAAGTTTAATGCTAGCTAGCAATTTACCTTGGTTTACTGCATTCACGTAACAGGCAGTCTCCTCGTGGAGTGCAATGAGAGGCAGGTGGTTAGAGTGTTGGACTAGTTAACTGTAAGGTTGCAAGATTGAATCCCCCAAGCTGACAAGGTGAAAATCTGTCGTTCTGCCCCTGAACGAGGCAGTTAACTAGGCCGTCATTGAAAGTAAGAATGTATTCCTAACTGACTTGCCTAGTTAAATAGAGATTAAATAAAGGTGTTAAAAAAAGGTCAAATCGGTGTCCCATTTGACCGATTTCCGATTATGAAAACTTGAAATCGGCCCTAATTAATCGGCTATTCCGATTAATCAGTGGACCTCTAGTTTAAAGGCACAGTCAACTTAGTGTATGTAAACTTCTGACCCACTGGAATTGTGATAGATCACCTATTTCACCTGTCTGTAAACAATTGTTGGAAAAATTACTTGTCATGCACAAAGTAGATGTCCTAACCGTCTTGCCAAAACTATAGTTTGTAAACTAGAAATTTGTGGAGCGGTTGAAAAACGAGTTTTAATGACTCCAACCTAAGTGAATGTGAACTTACGACTTCAACAGTAGGTATTTCAGACTCGGTCAGGGAGAGGTTGAAAATGTCGGTGAAGACACTTGCCAGTTGGTCTTTTGTTCACGTCCTGGTAATCCGTCTGGCCCCATGGCCTTGTGAATGTTGACCTATCTTGCTCACATCGGCTACGGAGAGCATTATCACACTGTCGTCCGTAACAGACTGTGCTCTCATGCATGCTTCTGTGTTGCTTGCCTTGAAGTGAGCATAAAAGGGGTTTAGCTCTTCTGGTAGGCTCACGTCACTGTGCAGCTCGCAGCTGGGTTTCCCTTTGTAGTCCATAATCGTTTTCAAGCCCTGCTACACCCGACGAGAGCCAGAGCTGGTATAGTAGGATTCAATCTTAATCCTGTATTGACACTTTGCCTGTTTGATGGTTCGTCTGAGGGCATAGGGACTAGTGTCCCACTCCTTGAAAGTGGCAGCTCTAGCCTTTAGCTCGATGCGGATGTTGCCTGTAATCTATGGCTTCTGGTTGGGGTATGTACGTACGGTCACTGTGGGGACGACGTCGTCGATGCACTTATTGATTGAGCCAATGATTGAGGTGGTATACTCCTCAATGCCATTGGATGAATCCCGGAACAAATTCCAGTCTGTGCTAGCAAAACAGTCCCTTAGTGTTGCATCCGTGTCATCTGACCACTTCCGTATTGTGGGAGTTACTGGTACTTCCTGCCTTAGTTTTTGCTTGTAAGCCGGAATCAAGTGAATTATGGTCAGATTTGCCAAATGGAGTTCGAGAGAGAGCTTTGTACGCGTCTCTGTGTGTGGAGTAAAGGTGGTCTAGAGTTTTTGTTTCTATTTATTATATTTAAAAAAAAATCTCCCTCTGGTTGCACATGTGTCATGCTGGTAGAAATGACAAAACGGATTTAAGTTTCACTGCATTAAAGTCCACAGCCACTAGGAGCGCCGCCTTTGGATGAGTTTTCTTATGGCCTAATTAATACAGCTGGTCGAGTGCGGTCTTAGTGCCAGCATCGGTTTGTGGTGGTAAATAGACGGCTACGAATAATATAGATGAGAACTCTCTTGGTAGTTATTGTGGTCTACAGTTTATCATAAGGTACTCTACCTCAGGCAAGCAATACCTGGAGACTTCTTTAATATTAGACATCACTCACCAGCTGTTATTGACAAATGGACACAGACCCCCACCCCTCATCTTACCAGACGTTGCTTCTCTGTCATGCCGATGCATGGAAAACCCCTCCAGCTCTATATTATCCATGTCGTCGTTCAGCTACGACTCTGTAAAACATGAGATATTCGCTTTTAATGTCCTGTTGGTAGGATAATCTTGATTTGTTATTTCAAAGTTTTGATGTCTTCTATTATTCTACAATGTAGAAAATAGTAAAAATAAAAACCCTTGAATGAGTAGGTGTGTCCAAACTTTTGACTGGTACTGTATGCACGAACTCTAACGAACTGCTTCGGCTGGGAAGCATGCGGATGCTTTTAGTCACCTTAGGTTTGTATTTTAGAACAAAGAGCTAGAGTATGGCACTGCAGTCAGTGCACACGGACAGGGTACCATTCACCTGTCAGTTACCATTCACATGTTTACAGATGAGATGGATGCATGTGTTGTGTAAGTTTCTCTACACACAGAAAACACAATACAGATTCTGTTTGCATGTAGTGCTATTTGAGGAGTGTGTGGGTAAAGCTGCTGAGATAGTGTGGTGGTTGGTTGGTCTGTACAAGGAAGTTCTTGGAGGACCAGGCCATTCTCTATTCTTAGTGATTCAATTGCATCAGGTCTTGCAAGCCTGAGTGCCAGTCTGTTCAGTATTCGCCTGCTGCTCTTGCTCCCTCCACAATGGTAAGCGATTCCTTTTCCTTGTCTGTGTGTCCTCATCTAATCCTCCGGAACACACTGGGCTCTGTCACCTCCCATGTGTCCCTGTTCTTAAGTAATTCTGTCTGTCTGCCATTGTGTGTCTACAGTCACCTGCTGTTGCCAGGGTAGCTTGCAATCAACCTGCTGATCCAAGATGGGATTTAACTGCCAGCTAGCTTGGCGCAGGTCCAGCCCTACCATAAAGATCTCTGAGACACAGCTCTCAGAATCACACACACACACACGCAGTCTCTATTAGAGGTCAACCGATTAATTGGAATGGACGATTTCAAGTTTTCATAACAATTCGGAAATCTGTATTTTTGGGCGTCGATTTAAAAATAAATATATAATATTTTTTTATACCTTTTTATTTAACTGGGCAAGTCAGTTAAGAACACATTCTTATTTTCAATGACGGCCTAGGAACGGTGGGTTAACTGCCTTGTTATGGGGCAGAAAGACAGATTTTCACCTTGTCAGCTCGGGGGATTCAATCTTGCAACCTTACAGTTAAGTAGTCCAACGCAATAACGACCTGCCTCTCTCTCGTTGCACTCCACAAGGAGACTGCCTGTTACGCGAATGCAGTAAGCCAAGGTAAGATGCTAGCTAGCATTAAACTTTTCTTGTAAAAAAACAATCAATCATAATCACTAGTTAACTAAACATGGTTGATGATATTACTAGATATTATCTAGCGTGTCCTGCGTTGCATATAATCTGACTGAGCATACAAGTATCGAAGTATCTGACTGAGTGGTGGTAGGCAGAAGCAGGCGCGTAAACATTCATTCAAACAGCACTTTTGTGCGTTTTGCCAGCAGCTCTTCGTTGTGCGTCAAGCATTGCACTGTTTATGACTTCAACTATTCTGAGCAAGGAACTGAAACGTTAGCTTTCTTACATAGCACATATTGCACTTTTACTTTCTTCTCCAGCACTTTGTTTTTGCATTATTTAAACCAAATTGAACATGTTTCATTATTTACTTGAGGCTAAATTGATTTTATTGATGTATTATGTTAAGTTAAAATAAGTGTTCATTCAGTATTGTTGTAATTGTCATTATTACAAATAAATTCATTTAAAAAATCGTCCGATTTATTCGGTATCGGCTTTTTTGGTCCTCCAATAATCGGTATCGGCGTTGAAAAATCATAATCGGTTGACCTCTAGTCTCAATGCAGCAAGTTCTCCTCAGCAAGTTGTATTTCTTCAGGTCAGTGTAGTAGTGCATAGGCTCACCAAGACACACACATCAGTTGGTGTGTCCCTCTTGACCAGAAGCAGAGTTTTCTAGAGCAGATCTGCCAAAGAGGAGAGGGAAAGACGTCATGGTGGAGTGACATGCATATGGACTCATGACAGGCATCTGACCGCATGTTCCACATTTCACTTGCCGCCTCTGTCAGTGCTGATGTAAGCTATTTTTACATCACTGTCTGACACTTACTATCTCAGATCAAAGGGATTCTTGTTCTGTTACTGAGTTATTTAAGTGGGCTTTCACTGCTGTGCGCTGTAGAATCATTACTTGGGTAGAACTCAGCAGCAGCGAACACTAAAAGCATCCATAAAGCTCTCTGCTCTAAATAATGAATGCTGGGAACATGTCCCCCCCCGCTTCCCCCCTGACAGTGAGCAGCCAGGGGATGTAGTGTGTCATAGACCAGGGTTAGGCACAGGAAGCTGCTGGTAATTATGGAGCAGACTCCGCTCAGGCTGCCTGTGAAGTGTGTATTTAGACCAGCGGTAGATGGGAGGGAGGACAGGGAACGGGTAACTCCATGTATATTGACTACATGCTTCCTAACTTGTTTGACATGGCTTTCTATGTCTCAGTTGGTCGAGCATGGTGATTGCACCATCAGGGTTGTGGGTTTGATTCCCAGGGCCACCCATATTTAAAATGTATGCATGCATGACAGTAACTTGCTTTGGATAAAAGCGTCTGCTAAATGGCATATCTGTGGCTGAAGTTTAGATAGACCACCTCTCTTGTCTTCGCACACTTCTGTTGAGTAATGTCCTGGAGAAGCTAGTTTGGGATGTTTAAGGCCAATTATTTTGTCATGTACTGTATTGTCAGGCTGGCATAGCCATACAGTTTCAGAGAGCATGTTGAAGTGTGTGTGTGCTGCAGGGGTCTGTGTACTCCAGCTTCATTATAGTAGTTTAATGTCCCTATGCACTTCTCCAGTTGGGTAGCTACTAGTAGCTACGGTCTTCCCTGCTGACTGATTCCCTGGGGAAAGTCCTCCCACTCCCGCCCTTACAATAAAGATGTGTCATGCAGTCAGTCATCCCTAATGACTGTAGTGCACTGTGAGTAGTGTAGGCCAGAGTCAGGACAGTACTGTGCAACAATTTTAAGGAATTAACTAATTTGTTACATTTCAGAGAACTCCCCTTTAGTCTTCCAACTTCTCTGTGCTGTGGGTGTTTGTCAGATAATGCACAACCACACGTGCTTTGTTACAGGACGAATACACCAAGCCATGGTCACGTCGTTGAATGAAGACAATGAGAGCGTCACTGTGGAGTGGATCGAAAATGGAGACACCAAAGGGAAAGAGGTAACCAAGCCTAGCTAGTAGCTTAGCACGGCAGCCGGCGTCCGCTCAGCTCTTAGGCATTGAGCCGTATGAATAATGCATCTGAAGACATTCTAGAGTTTTGGAGATTACACAATCCTTCTGCATGTTCTGCCAGACATCACTCTCTGCCCTGAATATACTTGAGTTTAGAGAGCCTTACAGCAGTCATATTTCCTGAGCTTTGCTGTTGAATACAGATGTTGTCCTGTTGCTCTCTGCTCCTCTGAGCTACACAGATATACTTCTCTGCTCTCCATATACTAACATATAAGGTACATATTAACGGAGTATATTTGCACCTAATCTCTTCTGCATATTGATGTGTAGAGTATATTGTGTTAGATCTCCTGTTGAATATTGACTTGAAAAGTCTGGCTCGAAGGACCATGAGAAAGGGCACCAATTGGTTGTGGCCTCTGTTAGGTGTGGTAATGATGATCAGTAGGTGAGAGATGTACAGTCAACACATTTATTGCCACACCACACACAGACACACACACAAGAAGGGCAAAGAGAAGGGACTAGTAGAATTGTTCAGGAGCGATCTGTATGGGTTAGGTACAATTACAGTGACACACACTGCTCTCTATCCAGATTGACTTGGAGAGTATATTTGCACTAAACCCAGATGTGGCCCCAGAAGAGGAGATCACCCACAGCCCAGAGACCCCTCCCCCACCAACGCCCACCTCTGTGAAGGTCAACAAGATCTCCAAGGTGAGCGTTTCATGCGATGGAATTGAGTTTTGTTATGGACTGCTAGGATAACCACTGCAGGGTGAAGTCTGCCTGTGTAGTGCATAGGTAAAAACATAAAAACACAGAACAGATGCGAACAAAGGAAGCTCCAGTAATCTGATTCTCAGTATTTGTCCATTTCTATAACCCTTATTTTGCAGTCATGGGAGTGAGAAGTGTTGTATTCTTCAGGGTTGTGATCTAGTGATCTGCTGGGTAAAATCATTTCGCAAACCATGATTACAGTTTAATCCTCATGGCTTCAATTATTTTTGTCAATGCATTTATCTTATCTCCCTCTTTTGTGTTCTTTAGCAGAACCGGCGAACCATAGCGCCCACTAAGAATGGCACTCCATCCAGGGATAACAGAGGTGTGTTTGTGTACTTGTTTTTGATAATTGACAGTTGAACATTTCAAGACAATGTTCATGGGTACCATGTCGCTTAATTCACTTGAAACAGGCCCTCTTGATAACTCTCTGTGTTGTGGGTTCCACAGTGGTGTCGACCCGGGCCAGACCAGCTCCACCCCAGCAGCCAGAGCCTTCTCCTCCTCCTGCCCAGCTGCCAGCCCAGCCCACCCAGGCCCAGACAGCCCAACAGTTAGCCAATGGTAGGAACATTACGGCTATATCCATCTATGTTGGAGTTATTTTTACATATTTACTCATTCCGGAAATCTGAATGTTCTGTCATTTTCACCCTCCTAAGCATTCCCTGGAGATATTATTTGTTATTCCATTTCATGTTGTGTATTTGTTACGATAACATCTGACCAATAGGCTTGATGTTCCTGATTTTCTATGTTTTGTCGATCACATGTGTGTCACAGAAGCGTCATTGCATCAGCTAAGCAGAAAGGAGTTTGGACAGCTTTGTATGTATCAACTCTCCCAACCACCCCAATGCTTAATGCTATCTTAGAGCCCTGTCGCTTTCCTTTGGAGAACCTTTAGTTTGTGATTATTACTCGCCTAAAAGGCTTCCGCTATATTCAAAGTCTTGATGGGGGCTCCCCCCTACCAATGGAATCAGAAACAGAGAGACATCCTCGTAGCTCTTTCTCTATTTCTCTCTTCCTTCCTGCCGGCCAACCTGGCACTGGTTCTGTCCTGGCCCTGCTCCCCCAGATTACTGCAGGTTATTAATCCTCGCTCTCTGCTCTGAATGACGAGCCTGCAGGCCTTCAAATGGGGCTGTATGCTAGAGGAAGGGTTACTGTGCTGCTCAGCTGGATATCTTAGGCTCTGGTGGAATCAGAAATGGGCTACTGACACTCACTTTATACTCTCCTCTCTCTTATGATCGGATTTTCAAATTATGAATTGGGTTTCTAAATGGTACTAACTGTAATGTGATGCAGGATTTATGTAACTTTTGAGGAACCTAGACTAAGAAGTCCCCTATGTACTCATATCTCTGCTTTCCCAGTCAGCATTTGACTGTTGTTGGATCAGTGGTTGGTCAGGAGCCCTATAGTAGTGTAATAGGAATAGAAGGGTTACCAGGGTAAGGTTTGTGCCAGCTGCTGTAGCCTGCCCTCAGGCCTGTATAAAGTTGCTGCCCCCCTGGATGCTAGAAGGTCCAGTCCCCAGCCAGCCACCACTCTGTCTGGACAACCCTATAGTAGGGAAACACCAGCAGAGGAAGAGATCCCTTTCAGAAAGGTTGAGTGTGCATGTTCTGTGAAAGGCAGCGTTTGTGACTTCCTGTTCCTTTGCCGGGGTTTCCTGGCAGCGAGGAGGAAGTCCAACTGTGTGAAGGAAGTGGAGAAACTGCAGGAGAAGAGAGAGAAACGACGGATACAGCAACAGGAGCTGAGGGAGAAGAAGGCACAGGTACAGGGGCACTCCTCCTTCCATCCTCTGGCCCCCCCATATCTTCTCTAATATCTGGGTTTTTAAAATGAGGATAAAATAAGATAATTGACTCACTATAGCGATGTTAGTCATTGAACACATTTTCTTTAGTGATAATAACTTGCTAATTCAATTTGAGTATAAATTGAACAGTGACCTAACATAACCGTTCCCAGGAGGTGGACACCACTGTCCCTAACTATGAGATCCTGCATATGATCAGAGACTTTCGTGCCAGTCTGGACTACCGGCCGCTGTCCACCACAGATTTGGTGAGTACAGACAACACCCTGCTCTCTCTCCCTCTCCCTGCTTTCTCTCCCTCTGTCCCAATACAATGGCCTGATTAATGTGTGTTTTTATTTTGTCAGATTGAAGAGCACAGAATATGTGTTTGTGTGAGGAAACGTCCACTTAACAAGAAAGGTAAGGAGGACATCCAACAGAGCCTTTAATCATAATGAGGAACCAGTCACGAGTTTACCTACTATGAGCTTTTGGACGGTCATAATCAGTCAGGTTCAGGTATTTTCTTATGGCCTGCAATCAGGGAAACTACACTACATAACCAAAAGTATGTTGACAACTGCTCGTCTGATCATCATTCCAATATCATGGGCATTCATATGGAGTTGGTCCCCCCTTTGCTGCTATAACAGCCTCCACTCTTTTGGGAAGGATTTTCACTAGATGTTTGAATATTGCTGCGGGGACTTGCTTCCATTTAGCCACGAGCATTAGTGAGGTCGGGCACTGATGTTGGGCGATTAGGCCTGGCTCGCAGTTGAATTTCCAATTCATTCCAAAAGTGTTCGATGGAGTTGAGGTCAGGGCTCTGTGCAGGCCAGTCAAGTTCTTCCACACCGATCTCGACAAACTATTTCTGTATGGACCTTGCTTTGTGCACAGGGGAATTGTCATGTTGAAACAGGAAAGGGCCTTCCCCAAACTGTTGCCATGTTAGGCTTGTGTGCGGCTACTTGGCCATGGAAGCCCATTTCATGAAGCTGTCGACGAACAGTTCTTGTGCTGACATTGCTTCCAGAGGCAGTTTGGAACTCGGTAGTGAGTGTTGCAACCGAGGACAAACTATTTTTCTACATTTCAGCACACGCCGGTCCTGTTCTGTGAGCTTGTGTGGTCTTCCAATTTGCGGCTGAGCCGTTGTTGCTCCTAGACGTTTGAACTTCTCAATAACAGCACTTACAGTTGACCGGTGCAGCTCTAGCAGGGCAGAAATTTGACGAACTGACTTGTTGGAAAGGTGGCATCCTATGACGGTGCAACGTTGAACGTCACTGAACTCTTCAGTAAGGCCAATGTTTGTTTATGGAGATTGCATGGCGGTGTGCTCAATTTTACATACCTGTCACCAACGAGTGTGGCTGAAATAGCTGAAGTCGCTAATTTGAAGGGGTGTCCACATAGTTTTGTGTATATAGTGTATCTTCTCTGTATACTTTCATTAACATGGCTGTGTGTGTTCCAGAGTTGACTATAAGGGACCTGGATGTGATTACCATCCCCAGTAAGGATGTGGTGATGGTCCATGAGCCCAAGCAGAAGGTGGACCTGACACGCTACCTGGAGAACCAGACCTTCCGCTTCGACTACGCATTTGATGACAGCACCACTAATGAAATGGTTTACAGGTCAGACAGAGAGCAGTCGGTTGTTGCAGTAAAACAACTGTTTTGTTTGATGTGTCAGCTGTATGTTTTTACTGGAATTCAATCCAGGAGGACTGCTTGCAGTGTGTGTGTGTGTGGGATGTATTTTGATGGTGTGTGTTTGTTAGGGTGTTGTGATGGAATGTGTGCAAGTATGTGTTTTGCTAGTGTGTGTGAATGCACACACACTGATGAGTGGATTTGTGTGTTTCTACTACAGGTTTACTGCCAGGCCCCTGGTGGAGACCATCTTTGAGAGGGGCATGGCCACGTGCTTCGCCTATGGACAGACTGGTAGTGGCAAAACACATGTGAGTCGCACACACACCAGCCTCCTCATCCTCTTCTGCTGATGCATGTCAATTATTAAACACTAACTTAACAATAACATTACATCCGCGACATCCAGGTTCAATGTGTACAAGCGTTGTTGCATTTTCATTTCTATTTATGTTTCACCCACAATCAGAACTGTGAATATTGCCGTCTTTTGTTTCAGACTATGGGTGGAGATTTTTCTGGAAAGAACCAGGATTGTTCTAAAGGGATTTATGCATTAGCTGGTAAGTGATTCTTAGTGTATTCTTAGTATTGTTGTTGGTGCTGTAATGCTCAGAACCTATTACAATTGTAAAACTTTCTCTTAGTCTTTTTCCCCTTTGTCATCATGCAGCTCGGGATGTGTTTGTCATGTTGAAGAAACCTTGCCACAAGAAGTTAGATCTTCAGGTGTACGCAACCTTCTTTGAAATCTACAGTGGAAAGGAAAGTGATTAATGACTTGTTTATACAGCATCCACTTGTGGTTTTGGTTGTAGGCAATGTTCCTTCTAAGCTGTGCGTGTGCGTGGCCACGCATCTCCAGGACTGCCGGGGCAGTAGACGCAAGAGATTGAGTTTCACTGAGTTCGTCTCATCAGTTTACACTATCAACGTTTTTCTCTGTGATCGAATCAACATTATCAGCCCCTTTTCAATGCAACAAAACAAATCTAACTTTGCAAGATTGAGTCTTTAATATGAAGGGTCTGTTGCATATAAATTAATAGGCAGAGTGTAGCTGGGTGGTTCGAGCCCTGAATGCTGGTTGGCTGAAAGCTGTGGTATATCAGCCCGTATACCATGGGTATGACAAAAAATGTATTTATACTGCCCTAATTCTGTTGTTATCTAGATTATAATATCAATAAGGCACCTCAGGGTTTTGTGATAGCTGTGGTATATTGGCCATATAAGGGCTGTATTCAGGCACTCTGCGTTGTGCTTAAGAACATCCCTTAGCCGTGGTATATTAGCCATATACCACACCCCCTCGGGCCTTATTGCTTGGTAGTAATAATATTTGATTTTGTAATGTGGTTTATTTAAGCAATAAGGCACAAGGGGTGTGGTATATGACCTATATACCACGACTAAGGGCTGTTCTTGTGCACGACGCAACGCGGAGTGCCTGGACACAGCCCTTAGCCGTGGTATATTGGCTATATATCACAAACCCCCGAGGTGCCTTATTGCTATTATAAACTGGTTACCAATGTAATTAGAGCAGTAAAAATACATGTTTTGTCATACCCATGGTATACGGTCTGATATAGCACAGCTGTCAGCCAATGAGCATTTGGTGCTTGAACCGCACAGTTTATATTGCATCATATGCAATTTACAATGACCTATTTGGTCCATGATGTTAAAAAAATGTTTTTTTTTAAGTCTCATGGAATGTAGGCATATCATAGAAATTTAAAGCTATTTCCATGTGAAAATATTAGAGGATTTTCTCCATTGGTTTCGTTGGTAGGCCACTGATAGGCCTACATTTATGCTCAAATAGCCATTAGACTATTGACTACTGTCTGAAACGGTAAGGGTACAGCCTCAGTGTTCACTGTAAACATGTGCTGGAGGTTGCACAGAATTCTCACAACGTTCAAGTTTCTGCTTCCAAGACCTCAATTGGTCAGTGCCCCAAAATAATGTAGGGAACTTGGTTGTAAGTGTTTAACTCGGCCTGTAAGGGGAAACTGTGTATTGCTCCCGTGGGTGATTATATTGACAGACTGGTTTTAAGTTGCGGTTCTATATGTGTTGGACCTGACTGTGTTTAACCTGACTGCGTGTGTGGTTGTATAGGTATTTGACATGCTTGTTGTGTGTGTCTTCTAGGTGTTTGACCTGCTGAATGGTAAGGCTAAGCTCCGGGTGCTGGAGGATGGGAAGCAGCAGGTGCAGGTGGTGGGGTTGCATGAGAGAGATGTCAAATGCACAGAGGACGTCCTCAAACTCATAGAAGTGGGCAACAGCTGCAGGTAAGGCAACGGAGTGGAAGGTATTTGTAGCAACATCCCACAGTTGCCCTAACTAATGACATAAACGGTGATCTTTAAAATGTTATTGTGCATTACATTTAAATGCTCTCCTTCCTGCTTTCTTTCTCCCTCTCTGTCCCTCTCTCTCAGAACGTCAGGGCAGACCTCGGCCAACGCCCACTCGTCCCGTAGCCACGCCGTGTTCCAGATCATTCTGAGAAGGAAGGGGAAGATGCATGGCAAGTTCTCCCTGATCGACCTGGCGGGGAACGAGAGGGGGGCCGACACATCCAGCGCTGACCGCCAGACACGCCTGGAGGGCGCTGAGATCAACAAGAGCCTTCTGGCACTAAAGGTCAGAGGGGAGAGGTCAGAGGGCAGCTGCAGAGTATTCTGACAGGGACACTCGGTAGAAAGTTAGCAGATGTTTAGTCTGGTAGTTCAAGTAAAAGTTTATTCATCTTAGAGGGATTTACAGAATTTTACATGAATACAGCTCTGATAGTGTGCTGTCTGAGATGCATTTTCCTCCAGTTGAACAGAACTAGCAGGCTTAGTTGGACATAACGTAATCTTATAGAAATGGTCAACTGTATTTTTCCTGTCCCATCTCTCTCAGAATGTATATCAGTCAGCCAGTCAGACTTAGCAGCAGGCAGACAAACTGAAGCTCATTGTATCTCTCTTTAACTCTACCAGGAGTGCATCAGGGCGCTGGGACGGAACAAACCACACACTCCATTCAGGGCCAGCAAGCTCACACAGGTCCTCCGAGACTCCTTCATAGGGGAGAACTCCCGCACATGCATGGTGAGTTCATCATTAGTCACTGCTAGTGGGATTGGTAATTGGTGAATTCTTTCCTCACTGGCATATGGTTCAGTCATCTCTGATTTTATTAAAAAATACTTTTTTTAAGACACCTTGCCCATGGTCTAGGCCAGGGGTCACCAAGGTATTCCTAGTCGATCGCCAAACATTTATTTAAAAAAAAACAACGATAAAGCCTTGCGTTTCAATTTTTTATTTTTTTTTGTATCGCGCCGTTTCCTGGGTAGGCGAAGTGTTCCCATTTTGAACCATTTCATGTGTCTGAAGGTACATACTCTGCCTTCCCGTCGGGCCCAGAGAGCAAATCAAGCACACTATAGGCCTACTGCTGGCCAATCGGATGTCTCAGATTACCATGTCTGCGATAACGTAGCAGGCTTAAAAGAAAGCTAAAGTTGATGCTGTGAGATTAAAACGTTTAAAACCATGACTAGAGAGAGACTGTCAATGAATACAGCAAAGACATGCTGTTTTTATGACTGAGCTCATGTTTGTTCTTACTCAGCACTGTCAACACTTTATTCAACTCTTTCATAAGCCATTTAATGGGTGTTCTTCCACTTGTGCTACAACCACCACTGCAGCTGTAATGAATGAGAAGGAAAGTGTATCGATAGGCTTGTTGTTATTATTAGCAGCTTGGGAATATTTCACTTTCTCTGTTCATAGGAATAACAACATTAATTTGTGCATGAGGCAGAAATAATTTGGTGTGACTAGAGTTTGGCTATCAGCTAGAAGACGGTGTCCCTTTTTGGTCAGTGTCAGTGGAGGAAAGGGAGTGGAGGGATGTTGAGAGGCTGACCCTCAGTCTGCTCCTCTCTCCCTCTGCTGAGATTGACCATCAGATGCAGGCACCATCAATCAGCCCAGAAAAAGAAAAAGAAAATTATTTAAATGTATGTTCACTCAGCTGTGCCTCACAAGTAATACAACAACTGATGTATTACCGGTGTGATCATATAGACTACCTCAAAAAAAGTATATAATTTTCAGGGAAATTCAACTGTAGCCAATATGCAGTGTTAATGTGTTGGGCCTATAACCTACTGTATGAACCTCAATGCTACAGAACTGTTTTTAATTGGTTAATGTTGCATAGACATGTTTTTGAAGTGATCTTGACTCAGAAAGGTTGGTGACCACTGGTCTAGGCCTATACCGACCCTGTAGGGGACCCTGTAGCTTGTAAGTAAGCACACTTTCTGCAAAGGACGGGCCACCTTACTTGGTCTTTGTACTGGCCTTACCTTACCTCCACTGATTTTCTCCTCACCTCTGTTCTATCCAGATAGCCACCATCTCTCCTGGCATGACATCCTGTGAGAACACCCTCAACACGCTACGCTACGCTAACAGGTGGGCACACGTGTTACAGCTGGCCATGGGAAACTGTCTCTCCTACAATTGTGCTTTCCATCTGTGATCAGCACAGAAGTGTCTGAGAAAAGGAATATAGGAACCTCTTCTTTGAATACGCTCCCTTTACGTTTCTATGGACCTTGAGCTCTTCACTGTGCTCGTTCACACAGCATTTTTGTGCTTAGAAATGGGTAGAGGATGCTTCTGAGCCTCAATAGGCAGGTATAATGATGTAAAGAAAGGGCTCTCTATGATCATACAAGTATTTCAATTGGGAATATCTGTCTGCAGCAGTTTGATGAGATGTAGGCTACATGTGAAAGACTGAATGAGTGCCACTGTGGCAGGCAGGTCATGGGGAAAGGAAAATGCCTATTTCTCTCTCTAGTTTTGTGTGTCCTGACCCTCGTCCCCTCTCTCTTGTGTTTCCTGCTCCTCTTCTCTGGGCCTGGTGCTGTGCTCTGCTCTGCAGAGTAAAGGAGTTTGGGATCAGTCCCTCAGACATCCCCTTCTCCCAGGGCGGTGGAAGTCGCTCGGAGCTCTCGGAGCTCTCGCCCACCCATGAGTACGATGACTTTGCTACTTCTTCCTGCAGTTCAAGCACCTTCCCATTGTGTGCACACATACAAATACCTTTTTGGTTGTCAAAGCATACACTTACCTGCATGATTTCCCTGTATGCATACATTAGTTGTATAATACACACAACACACTTTCTTCTTTTGGTCTTTGTTCCATCGTTCTCACCGGTCTCTGTGGAGGACTTGTCCATGCGTCTTATTCCTCATTTCCTTCCCTTTTTATTCCATCTCCATGAAACATTCTTTCATCCTTTTCTCCAGCCTTGGCATGTGCTCTGCGATCATCTTTTTCTGTGCTGAGTGAGATTGTTAACTTGTGAAAGCTGTTCTCATATCTTCTCATGGACAATAATGTGTGCCCTCGCGCTTTTTCACATAATGTTCTTGTGATGTGGCATTTGGTTCCAAATCTTTGTTTATGGTGTCATGTAGCATAACCAGTCAGTCAGGCCTATTAGTTGATGCCTAGTATTTGACTGGTCATTTTATACTATGCTAGTTAGAGGATAGTTCCTTGGCTAAGTACCTGCAATTATTGCCAAAGGTGCAGTGAGACCAGCCTGTGTTTATTCCAACTGCTACAGCAATTCCTGTCACCACCCAGTCAGTCATGGCTTAGACACAAGTCAATAAGGTTAGGCTGTACTGGACCATATCAGCTCAGTCACACCTCATTAAACATACACGAGATGCCAGAAGTATAGACAGTCCTGGCCATATGTTTGTGCTATCATGCCAACTCATTGTCGCTCATTGTCATGCCAAACATGGCTAACATGCAAGGGCCCTGTTGAAACACACAGCTTCTACAGTTCTATAGCATCATCATTTAGAGCTGCTTTAGTGGGGAACAACTAATCTAGCACTCTGAATTTGATTAACTCATTATTCTTATATTGCTTAATTCGGTTTTATCGACTGAAAAAATAAAACATTTGATTTTAAAGATACCATATCACTGTAACTTAAAATGGATTGTCAAGCAAGTTGCAACCAATAAGAGCACAGATGATGGACCCATTGGCTGCACATGGTGTCACTGGTGTTGTGATGGTTTCTGGGTATCTATTCAATGGGCCAAAACATTCAGCCAAATGTATTGCATAGAACTGACGAGACTTAATATTCTGAGTCAAAGTCATATCCAAGTAATGCATTTCTATCTGCAATATCCTGACTGTTTGTCCCTACTGAATAAGGCCCAGCATATGGAGTGTATTTAACTGGGCTGAGCAGCACTGTCAGCTGACTGGAGGATGGTGTTGATTGACACACAGAGTGAAGGAGTTGACGGTGGACGCTAACCAGGTGACCGAGGGGGTCCGACCCAACATCCATGTGGTGGACCTGATGGACTATGACTGGGACCACCTGGGCAGCTCCCCCCAGAGAGACGACCTCAAACTGCTCTGTGAGCAGAACGTAAGCCACACTCTTATAATACACTCACTCTTTTATGTTCACTCAGCTTGTATCCTAGATGGTTTTCTCACTGTGTGTGTGTGTGTGTGCATGAGTTTGTGTATGAGCCCCAGCTATTCCTTCCCTGAGGCCATTTATTCAAAAGAGGTGATGCTGGTGTGTGTGTGTGTGTGTTACTCTGACTGTTGTCTGTCTTTCCAGGAGGAGGAGGTGTCACCCCAGCTCTTTAACTTCCATGAGGCTGTGTCTCAGATGGTGGAGATGGAGGAACAGGTGCTGGAGGACCACAGAGCTGTCTTCCAGGTCAGACGACATTAACAGATGGCTCCTCTTAGATCCTTTCACATATGGTTAGGGGAGGACCTCTGTGTTGAATTAATCTGCAAGATTAATGTCCTGTGGAGCGACTATCCATGAAATTCTCTAAATCATCCACTTCTTCAAGCTAATGTAATACTGACTTGATGGGAGCAAAGTCATTGATTTAAATAATTTGTTTGTCAGTAGGAAGATGATCGTTATTGGTGAGTTGTTAATGTGTGTGTGTGTGTGTGTCTTTTGCGAGCAGGAGTCTATCCGGTGGCTGGAGGATGAGAAGGTTCTGCTGGAAATGACTGAGGAGGTGGACTATGACGTGGACTCCTACGCCACTCAGCTAGAGCAGATACTGGATCAGAAGATTGATATCCTCACTGAGCTCAGAGGTAAGCAGCCTAGACATGTATTATTACAGTGACATGGTACCGTTTCAGTCAGATGGAAGAACATCGCTAAGGAATGAGGTTTGGTCCATTTACACTACATGGCCAAAAGTATGCTCACCTGGAAAATCCCATTCCAAAATCAAAGGCATTAACATGGAGTTGGTCCCCCCTTTGCTGCTATAACAGCCTCCACTCTTCTGGGAAGGCTTTCCACTAGATGTTGGAACATTGCTGCAGAGACTTGCTTCCATTCAGCCACAAGCATTAGTGAGGTTGGGCGATTAGGCCTGGTTCGCAGTTGGCATTCCAATTCATCCCGAAGGTGTTCAATGGGGTTGAGGTCAGGGCTCTGTGCAGGCCACTCAAGTTCTTCCACACCGATCTCAACAAACCATTTCTGTATGGACCTCGCTTTGTGCATGGGGGCATTGTCATGCTGAAACAGGAAAGGGCCTTCACTAAACTGTTTCCACAAAGTTTGAAGCACAGAATTGTCTAGAATGTCATTGTATGCTGTAGCATTAAGATTTCCCTTCAACTGAACTAATGGGCCTAGTCCGAACCATGAAAAAGAAGCCCCAGACCATTATTCCTCCTCTACCAAACTTTACAGTTGGCACTATTAATTTGTGCAGGTAGTGTTCTCCTGGAATCCGCCAAACCCAGATTTGTCCGTCAGACTGCCAGATGGTGAAGCGTGAGAGAACGCATTTCTACTACTCCAGAGTCCAATGGTGGTGAGCTTTACACCACTCCAGCCGACGCTTGGCATTGTGCATTGTGATCTTAGGCTTGTGTGCGGGTGCTCGGATATGGAAATCCATTTCATGAAGCTCCCGACGAAAAGGTATTGTGCTGCTGTTGCTTCCAGAGACAGTTTGGAACTCGGTAGTAAGTGTTGCAACTAGGGTTGCAAAGGGTCGGAAACTTTCCGGGAAATTTCCGATACGAAATTAAGCCTGGGAATTTTGCTTAAATTATATAACAGTGAACCTTTTTGTGGGATACACATAAGGCTATTCTTGGTCTTGTGGCATATTTTGGTTAAACTATCCCCAATTCAATGGAATTGCAACCCTCTGCATGCACAGTGCATTCTTCCATCACATGTACAGCTGATTCTCAAGATCTTGCACACTAATGAGATGCTATTGAGCCCACACTACTACACTGTCTGAGCCAAGGACTACATGCTTTCTAGTACAATACTGGGTGAATATATTTTATATGACATACATGATTTCTTGTAAATAGTAGCCTACAGAAAAGTGTGTTTAAATAATTTTGTAACTTAATCATTTTTGCTAGTTAGTTTTTGCTACCATGTGGGTTTTAGCTTGCTTGAGCCTGCTAACTGACGAGTTTTAATTCACCTGTTTCCATACATGTTTCAGTTTAAACCATGTATCTTACAAAGGAGTTGTTTTAATCTAACTGCTTAACTATTTATCTGTACATGGAATTTTATTTGTATTTTTTAAACTCATTTTGTCCCCTAATCTTTACATGAAAATGCTACGGGCACTATCTGATGTATGGAGACATTTCACTGCAGCTAATGTAGAAGGAAAAGCTGTGTACATTTGCAACAAAGATGCAGAATAATTTGGCCAAGTGCATAAAGTTCCCTCAGCGCTCACAAAAAGTCCCTCTACTTCTATTCACCAATCCCCAACCAGACATGCTTAATCTACTCATTTGCTGGATGCAGAGTTCAAGTGAAGGTCAAGCAAATCGTAGAGAAAGCAGACTGTATTGCAATCATCTCCGATGGGTGGTCAAATGTTCATGGGCAAGGAATAATTAACTACATCATCTTCGCCCCTCGACCAGTATTCTAAAAGAGCAGAGACACAAGGAACAACAGACACACCGGTCTCTACATTGCAGATGCGCTGAAGGCAGTCATTAATGACCTTGTACCACAGAAGGTATTTGCACTGGTGACAGACAATGCTGCGAACATGAAGGCTGCTTGGTCTAAAGTGGAGGAGTCCTACCCTCACTTCACACCCATTGGCTGTGCTGCTCATGCATTGAATCTGCTCCTCAAGGACATCATGGCACTGAAAACAATGGATATACTCTACAAGAGAGCCAAGGAAATGGTTAGGTATGTGAAGGGTCATTAAGTTATAGCAGCAATCTACCTCACCAAGCAAAGTGAGAAGAATAAGAGCACCACATTGAAGCTGCCCAACAACACCTGTTGGGGTGGTGTAGTCATCATGTTCTACAGTCGCCTGTAGGGGAACGAGTCTCTCCAAGAAATGGCCGTATCACAGTCTGCCGATATGGACAACCCCATCAAGAGGATCCTCCTGGATGATGTATTTTGGGAGAGAGCAACCTGAAACTCCTGAAACCTATAGCAGTAACCATTGCACTGATTGAGGGAGACAATGCCATCCTGTCTAATGTTCAGACTCTGCTTGCAGGAATCAAGAGAAGAGAAGGAATCCATACTGTCCTGCCCACTTCACTGTTGCTCCAAGCAGAGGAAACTGCAGTTCTGGAATACAGTGGGGCAAAAAAGTATTTAGTCAGCCACCAATTGTGCAAGTTCTCCCACTTAAAAAGATGAGAGGCCTGTAATTTTCATCATAGGTACACTTCCACTATGACAGACAAAATGAGAAGAAAAATCCAGAAAATCACATTGTAGGATTTTTTATGAATTTATTTGCAAATTATTGTGGAAAATAAGTATTTGGTCACCTACAAACAAGCCAGATTTCTGGCTCTCACAGACCTGTAACTTCTTCTTTAAGAGGCTCCTCTGTCCTCCACTTGTTACCTGTATTAATGGCACCTGTTTGAACTTGTTATTAGTATAAAAAACACCTGTCCACAACCTCAAACAGTCACACTCCAAACTCCACTATGGCCAAGACCAAAGAGCTGTCAAAGGACACCAGAAACAAAATTGTAGACCTGCACCAGGCTGGGAAGACTGAATCTGCAATAGGTAAACAGCTTGGTTTGAAGAAATCAACTGTGGGAGCAATTATTAGGAAATGGAAGACATACAAGACCACTGATAATCTCCCTCGATCTGGGGCTCCACGCAAGATCTCACACCGTGGGGTCAAAATGATCACAAGAACGGTGAGCAAAAATCCCAGAACCACACGGGGGGACCTAGTGAATGACCTGCAGAGAGCCTACCATCAGTAACACACTATGCCACCAGGGACTCAAATCCTGCAGTGCCAGACGTGTCCCCCTGCTTAAGCCAGTACATGTCCAGGCCCGTCTGAAGTTTGCTAGAGAGCATTTGGATGATCCAGAATTGGGAGAATGTCATATGGTCAGATGAAACCAAAATATAACTTTTTGGTAAACTCAACTCGTTGTGTTTGGAGGACAAAGAATGCTGAGTTGCATCCAAAGAACACCATAGCTACTGTGAAGCATGGGGGTGGAAACATCATGCTTTGGGGCTGCAAAGGGACCAGGACGACTGATCCGTGTAAAGGAAAGAATGGAATGGGGCCATGTATCGTGAGATTTTGAGTAAAAACCTCCTTCCATCAGCAAGGGCATTGAAGATGAAACGTGGCTGGGTCTTTCAGCATGACAATGATCCCAAACACACCGCCCGGGCAACGAAGGAGTGGCTTCGTAAGAAGCATTTCAAGGTCCTGGAGTGGCCTAGCCAGTCTCCAGATCTCAACCCCATAGAAAATCTTTGGAGGGAGTTGAAAGTCTGTGTTGCCCAGCAACAGCCCCAAAACATCACTGCTCTAGAGGAGATCTGCATGGAGGAATGGGCCAAAATACCAGCAACAGTGTGTGAAAACCTTGTGAAGACTTACAGAAAACGTTTGACCTCTGTCATTGCCAACAAAGGGTATATAACAAAGTATTGAGAAACTTTGTTATTGACCAAATACTTATTTTCCACCATAATTTTCAAATAAATTCATTAAAAATCCTACAATGTGATTTTCTGGATTTTTTTTCTCATTTTGTCTGTCATAGTTGAAGTGTACCTATGATGAAAATTACAGGCCTCTCATCTTTTTAAGTGGGAGAACTTGCACAATTGGTGGCTGACTAAATACATTTTTGCCCCACTGTACATCAAAAAGCATAGAGACTTCTGCCTGAAGCCCATACATACTGCAGCATACATGTTGGACCCCAAGTATGCTGGCAAGAGCATCCTGTCTGGTGCAGAGATCAACAAGGCCTATGGTGTCATCACTACCGTGTCTCTCCACTTTGGCCTGGATGAGGGCAAGGTTCTTGGCAGTTTGGCGAAGTACACTTCCAAGCAAGGGCTTTGGGATGGAGATGCAATATAGCAGTCGTTGCAACATATCTAATGTATTTATTTTTATTTAACTAGCCAAGTCAGTTAAGAACAAATTCTTATTTACATTGACGGCCTACCGGGGAACACTGCCTTGTTCAGGGGCAGAACGACAGATTTTTACCTTGTCAGCTCTGGGATTCGATCCAGCAACCTTTCGGTTACTGGCCCAACGCTCTAACCACTAGGCTACCTGGTGGAAGGGAATTTGTGGATTTGAGCGCAACTGGTCCTTGTTTGGGAACACACACACCAAAGCACGCAACAGGCTGACCAATACAAGGGTTGAAAAATTGGTGGCCATCCAGGCAAATTTGAGCCTTTTTGAGCCCGACAACGAGCCATCCTCAACAAGGTTGGAAAGTGACAGTGAAGCTTCAAAGTCTAATGTTCAAGAGATGGACATTGAGGATGTCCAGGGAGAAGACATGGAAGCCTGAGAGGAAGACAATGAAAGCGTTAGTTTCTAGACCTTAATTTTACAGATGTATGTTGAACATGTTTTTGGGAGATGCGATGGATCATTGGGGATCATTCAATATTCCCTTTTTGTTGTTCAGTGAAATTATCTCATGTTTAAAAAAATATATATATATTTTTTTTAAATCACCTTTATTTAACCAGGTAGGCAAGTTGAGAACAAGTTCTCATTTACAATTGCGACCTGGCCAAGATAAAGCAAAGCAGTTCGACACATACAACGACACAGAGTTACACATGGAGTAAAACAAACATACAGTCAATAATACAGTATAAACAAGTCTATATACGATGTGAGCAAATGAGGTGAGATAAGGGAGGTAAAGGCAAAAAAAGGCCATGGTGGCAAAGTAAATACAATATAGCAAGTAAAACACTGGAATGGTAGATTTGCAGTGGAAGAATGTGCAAAGTAGAAATAAAAATAATGGGGTGCAAAGGAGCAAAATAAATAACATAAATACAGTAGGGAAAGAGGTAGTTGTTTGGGCTAAATTATAGGTGGGCTATGTACAGGTGCAGTAATCTGTGAGCTGCTCTGACAGTTGGTGCTTAAAGCTAGTGAGGGAGATAAGTGTTTCCAGTTTCAGAGATTTTTGTAGTTTGTTCCAGTCATTGGCAGCAGAGAACTGGAAGGAGAGGCGGCCAAATAAATAATTGGTTTTGGGGGTGACCAGAGAGATATACCTGCTGGAGCGTGTGCTACAGGTGAGTGATGCTATGGTGACCAGCGAGCTGAGATAACCGGGGACTTTACCTAGCAGGGTCTTGTAAATGACATGGAGCCAGTGGGTTTGGCGACGAGTATGAAGCGAGGGCCAGCCAACGAGAGCGTACAGGTCGCAATGGTGGGTAGTATATGGGGCTTTGGTGACAAAACGGATTGCACTGTGATAGACTGCATCCAATTTGTTGAGTAGGGTATTGGAGGCTATTTTGTAGATGACATCGCCAAAGTCGAGGATCGGTAGGATGGTCAGTTTTACAAGGGTATGTTTGGCAGCATGAGTGAAGGATGCTTTTTTTGCGAAATAGGAAGCCAATTCTAGATTTAACTTTGGATTGGAGATGTTTGATGTGGGTCTGGAAGGAGAGTTTACAGTCTAACCAAACACCTAGGTATTTGTAGTTGTCCACGTATTCTAAGTCAGAGCCGTCCAGAGTAGTGATGTTGGACAGGCGGGCAGGTGCAGGCAGCGATCGGTTGAAGAGCATGCATTTCGTTTTACTAGTATTTACAGTTTTTCTCAGTCGCTTTGGTGCATTTTTCACATCATCTCTAACATGTGCAAAATAAGTGCATTTCTCAGAACAATTTGTACAAACTGCAATATACAATAGATATGTTTCTAAAGCTAGTCAGTCACTAAAAATCCTTAGTACATCTCTCAAAAGTAAATATTCATGCCAATGATCATGTCAGTGTCATCAGAATGATAAGTCATTTAGTCATTGTTCACGAACAAGGTCGTCAAAATGTTTAGGCTTGTTGTCAATGTAACTGTGTACTTTGACAGTATTACCTTATGTAAACTTAGGCTACAGTTTGGATGACAGTTACTGTATTGAAAATGCACAAAGCTGCACTTCTATGGCATATATCAATTTTAACAGTACTATTTACATATTACTGTATGTGGGTTATTGATTGAAAGAGACTGGACAACCCAAGGGGCACAAAGGGAAAAAAACTAAATTAGAAAGAAACACAGGAAACCACCCCTAAGGCACAACTTTGCCCGCAGCACTATTGTGCTGTCTCTACACATCCAGACGTTCCTGTCTGTCGGCCCACATATTCTCATCCACATCACAACGGATATTTTCCCTCCAATGCAACGTGGAAAGAATCTTTTGGAATGCCTTATCCATCCTCTGCAGGCGTCTACTGTGATGTCCTCACATGCTGCATCCATTGCAGCCAGCAGGGTCATCTGTGTGTGTGGCTGACGATCGTACACCTTCCACCTCCATGCTGAAAATAACTCCTCAATTGGGTTAAGGAATGGTGAATAAGGTGGGAGGAATTCTATGAGCATCCTCGGGTGGGTCACAAACCATTGCCTTATGATGTTTGATCGATGGAAACTCACATTATCACAAATGACCACATACTTTGGCAAATCCTCTCTAAACAGACCCCTCTCATCATCAGGGATGAGAGCCCTGTAGAGAGTCTCTAAAAAGTTGAGTAGATGCTGGGTGTTGTATGGCCTTATAAGGGGGATATAGGTTAGGACACCATGCTCCGAAAATAGCAGCACACATGGTGATATTTCCTCCCCGTTGGCCTGGCAAATCCACAGTAGCTCAGTGACCGATGATATTCCGACCCCGCCTTCTGCATTTGGTCAGGTTCAAGCCAGCCTCATCCACGTATACAAAGTTGTGAGAGGGTTCACTTGATTCCAACTCCATTATACGCTATATTCCAGAACACACAGTTGAATTTGTTTTGGTAAGGAAGAGTGACATAAAATGTACATATATTGCATGTTCCTTCCACAGCAATGGAAATGTGTGCAGTTTATGCTTACTGTACTATGTATCACTATAAAATGTTGCTGTAAAGTAGTTACATAGATATATGTTTTACCTGTACATACTGGTACCATATCTCCTTAACTCTGTCCTCATTCCTTTGGAATGGTACACGGTACAGCTGTTTCATACTCATCTGGTTTCTATGCAGCACCCTGTCGATGGTTGAGATGCTAACCGTATGGATGTTTTCAAAGACATCGTTGTCTTCTATAATGGTCCTTTGTATTTCCCTGAGTCTCATGGCATTGTTTACTCGGACCATGGTGCAAATAGCCTCCTCCTGTTGAGGTGTGAAAAGGTGTCCTCTGCCACCGGTTTGAGGTAATCTTGCAGTCCTATGTGGGGAAAAATGCAGTGATGCATCGCACACTTTCACATAGACAAAAACTATGCGAACACACATTTTACTGTAAAACATACAGGTGGGTGCATGTAAGGTGCAGTATGTATCTGTATAGAGTATATTTCTGTATGCTGTGAAATACAAGTGGACTACTGTAATATGAAGCATTGTAGGAAGTATACAGTATACTGCTAATATACAGTAACACTGCACTGTACATTGGTGGACATACCTGTTCTCTCTTCTAAACGTTTGAACTATTGAGGACACGGTTGATCTCCCAATATTCGGCTGCACCCTTCGACCCGCCTCAGCCATTGTAAGGCCATGATTGACAACATGGTCTACAATAGTGGCCCTTATGTCATCAGATATGCGCCTATGTCCTCTTCTGCCTCTTCCTCTGTTTTGCCTTCCACCACGCATCCTTGCTCCTCTTCTTCCTCCTCTTGGCTGTTGACCCTGTTCGTTTCCTGGTCCATCCATTATTGGAAAATTGCAACTCTATGTTGTGGTCTGTCTATATATGCTTGCCAATTGATTCTTCATGAGATGCATCTTTGAGCAATTTAGACAACTGGTTGATTGTTGGTTGAACTAACACTTTACATTCCTTCATGAGTGAGGGTCAATTTCACCTGCATGATTCATCAATTCACGTTTTTGTACAAAAGGTCTAATAGAAATGTGTAAAACTATGCTTGACAGTTTATGACAAATAGCTCAACAATTTTGCATGTAATGGCTTATGCAAGGAACTAATGCCTAGATGTTTTGAGGGGTAAGACTATTCAACAGAGAACCATCTGCTATATTTTGATCAACATGACATGAGCAATTGATCATGTGGAAAAAAGCTGTACATTATCAATTGCAATTTGTTCAAAGGAATAAGAAATTGCTTTAATGATGTGCACAAGTGACTAGATGATTTGGAATTTGTACAAGTAGTATCAAGAATTGCACTTTTGATCTAAGAAATGCACCAAAGCTACTGAGAAAAACTGTAAGAGCAATTGGAGGCCACGGAAGGAGAGTTGTAATGGCATTGAAGCTTGCCTGGAGGGTTGTTAACACAGTGTCCAAAGAAGGGCCAGAAGTATACAGAATGGTGTAATTTGCGTAGAGGTGGATCAGAGACTCACCAGCAGCAAGAGCGACATCATTGATGTATACAGAGAAGAGAGTCGGTCCAAGATTTGAACCCTGTGGCACCCCCATAGAGACTGCCAGGGGTCCGGACAGCAGACCCTCCGATTTGACACACTGAACTCTATCAGAGAAGTAGTTGATGTGAAGAGTCAACTCAATTACAGTTAAATTTGTAACTGAGTTGTTTTTTAAATTTATATTGGAAGGATTTAATAATTTGCAATTATGTCTACTTATGATAAGGTCAAATGTTTGTTTCTGTCTCCATATGATATGGTAAATATATCCAATGCAAAAAAACATCTACTTTTAAATGGTATTAATATTAATTTGCATATATTTCCATTAATTCCCATATATTCCTGTTAATTCTCAAAGTTTCCACGTTTTGAATATTCCCCCAAATTTGCAACCCTAGTTGCAACCGAGGACAGACGATTTTTACGCGCATCAGCGATCCTGTTCCGTGAGCTTGTGTGGGGTGCCACTTCGCAGCTGTTGCTCCCCGATGTCTCCACTTCACAATAACAGAACTTGCAGTTGACCGGGGCAGCTCCTATTAGGGCAGAAATTTGCCATCCCATGATGGTGCCATGTTGAAAGTCACTGACCCTTCAGTACGGGCCATTCTTCTGCCAATATTTGTCTATGGAGATTGCATGGCTGTGTACTCAATTTTGTACACCTTTCTGCAACGTGTGTGGCTGAAATAGCCAAATCCACTCATTTGAAGGGGTGTCCACATGCTCAAAATTAGCTATTTATTTTGACTCCTGGCGTATGCATGCCAGCATATTTGTATTATTCACCACCTCTTTCGTTATTTTGTTGATTTTGGTCTCTGCATGTATCACCGTTGACATTCAGTAGTAGGTTTAACCTTTATTAACATGAGTCATCGTATTCTTTTAATAAGCAGTAATATCTAATCCACTCTTTCTGCTTCTTTCTTTTCAGATAAAGTCAACTCGTTCCGCTCGTCGCTCCAAGAAGAGGAACAAGCCAGTAAGCAGATCAATCCTAAGAGGCCACGTGCCCTGCTGTAGACCAGACCTGACATGGGGGTGTGGTCTTTGTGTGTGGAATGGGCAGTGGCACATACAGGAACATGAATATAAAAACGTGGCACAGCTGTCACAAACAAAGAAACGGACTCATCTGTTTTCTAATCAGGCTCACCACGGATGTCATCAGAAATAACAGGAGGGGAATGCAACCTTGGATCCCTTTTATAGCTGATTTTACATTTTCACTCTTGTTTTGCCCTGTTCTATTTAATTGTTTTACTTTTTTGTACTTTAAATTGAACGGCTGTTGACTTGTCTTCATCAGAGACCATGTTGGTTGTGCTTTTGGGTTCTACAACACCAGTGTTGTGTATTCTGGTAGGTCAGATTGACATGTATGCATGTGCAACTCTCTGTTGGCTTCCAACTCGTGTGGTTGATTCCCTGCTCAGTTGGCACTGTACAGAATAGACATTACTCTGTAGGGCCAGTCTTTCTTTCCTTCTTCAATTTCCTGAGTTGAGATGAAGTCAAATCTAGTTGTGGTTCTCATGTCTTACCAGTCCTTGTCTATAGTTTGATTCTGTGTTGTTCTCCCTGTTATTTAATACTGTAAAGTCATTTTTCACCCATTTAACTTTGTAAAGACAAATGTATAGTAAATACCACTGACCTACTGTTGCATATGTTTCTGTGTTTGCCACAGATGTAACACTGGCAGAAGTAATAAAGGGGATACCTAGTCAGTGATACCTGAAATGTGTCTTCCTCATTTAACCCAAACCCTCTGAACCAGAGTGGCAGCCTTAATCACCTCTTCAGCTCCCGGGGAACACATTGTTACCTTGTCCGCTCGGGGATTCGATCCAGCAACCTTTCGGTTACTGGCCCAACACTCTTGAGTATTCTGTTTGATTTGACCCTTGACCTGCACCACTGAAATGCCATTAGAACCTCTCTATAGTCTCCTTAACTGACAAATGCACATGCAGTCAAAATACAACCTGGATTTTACAGGGCTGAGTAACACTATGAATTTGGGCTAGATTCAATCCAGAACCCATTACAGTACGGTTGATATTTAAATGGTATTTCCGATTGCCCCGACATGCATGGTTTACTGTGAATATTGCATTTAAATTGAGCTGACACATTATATAGCCCTTGATTAATTTCCAGTTGTCATGGGTAGGAAAACCTCTAGTTTAATGATAGGATGTCCAGTAAGCAGGGTGATGTCCTTTGTTTGTAGGACCCAGAGACAGTTGTCAGGGACTGTGGTGACTCTGGCCCTGTAACTCGGCAGAAGTGACACCAGCACCATCTAGAGGCAGACTTCATAGGGAGATGGGTATAGTGCAGCAAAGCCTGTTTGAATACTTCCAAGTTGTCATTATATATTTTGCATACCTTAGCTATTACTATCCTGCTGATAACTCTTCATCGAAAAGACATAAGGTCATTTTTTTATGGTGGTAAAGCAGTCATGAATTGCGTAACTTCGTGAAACAAAGATTATCTCAGGGCTCCTCAGACATCTGACAAAGTATATTTTTCAACCTATCCATGACAACCAAGCACATACTATAGGGCTGACATTGGCATAGAACACATCTCAACAGGTACTCGCGTCACCTGTTTTATGTATGAACATCAACTATACCTGTTACCGCTTAATAAATATGTACATTTCAGCAAAACAAACAATTTCACTTATCACCAGCTTTCATGTTGATGATGAAGGTAGTAGTCCATGAGTCTGAGGTGTCTTTCTGCATTCCTCCAGCCAGTGAAAGTAGTTATCATCCAAACAAACACATGACTCTTAGATGTGATCTCAATCCATAAAAGCTTCCAGTTTCTGTTCTTTAAAGAACACTGGAGATTTAATAACTGGATATGTTTCCACCACCACTTTGTGCTCCTGCACAAAGTCCTCAGCTGTCCAGTTAGGAAAAGTGGATCCCAGCAGAGTTGAACGCGTGGAGAAGTCTAGATAGAAGACAGATGACATGAAGAATCTCAAAAAAAACAAATTAACATTAAAGGAGAAAAAAAAACTGCAAACATAATAAGAAGTCCAGCTCCACTTACACCATGAAGTCATCTATGTCCATGATCCTGGCTCGCTTCTCACTAAACTCAGCCTCCTGCAAAACACTCTCAATCTTCTTGGTGATGCTGAAGTCTGCTGGGATTTCCTGTTCCAGAAACAATCAAATGTAATGACTCGTTAACTAGTAATAAATCACCCAACCACATCCAGAATGTGAAAATATAGACTGCATAAATGGAATATTGGCATGTGTGTGCTTACCACGTTGTGTACTGAACAGTGAATCCTGTAGTTCTTCTCCAACAGCTGCTCAACTGCAGTGGACCTGGAAAGAACCATCTTCAGGCTATAGCTTGTCACACAACCATGAGGCTGACAGGATATGACCAAGAATGATTTGAATATGCTTTGTTTTGGTACTCACTTGAAACCTGCGTTGAGGGTTTTGTTTTTCCTCACAAATGCAATTCTGACGAGACCATCCCATTCCTGTTGGAGGCAAGATTACAAACCTGATCACAAGACCTACTGTGCAGCAGAACATTTAAACTCCTATCTTTCCCATGTACAGTGCCTTGCGAAAGTATTCGGCCCCCTTGAACTTTGTGACCTTTTGCCACATTTCAGGCTTCAAACATAAAGATATAAAACTGTATTTTTTTGTGAAGAATCAACAACAAGTGGGACACAATCATGAAGTGGAACGACATTTATTGGATATTTCAAACTTTTTTAACAAATCAAAAACTGAAAAATTGGGCGTGCAAAATTATTCAGCCCCTTTACTTTCAGTGCAGCAAACTCTCTCCAGAAGTTCAGTGAGGATCTCTGAATGATCCAATGTTGACCTAAATGACTAATGATGATAAATACAATCCACCTGTGTGTAATCAAGTCTCCGTATAAATGCACCTGCACTGTGATAGTCTCAGAGGTCCGTCAAAAGCGCAGAGAGCATCATGAAGAACAAGGAACACACCAGGCAGGTCCGAGATACTGTTGTGAAGAAGTTTAAAGCCGGATTTGGATACAAAAAGATTTCCCAAGCTTTAAACATCCCAAGGAGCACTGTGCAAGCGATAATATTGAAATGGAAGGAGTATCAGACCACTGCAAATCTACCAAGACCTGGCCGTCCCTCGAAACTTTCAGCTCATACAAGGAGAAGACTGATCAGAGATGCAGCCAAGAGGCCCATGATCACTCTGGATGAACTGCAGAGATCTACAGCTGAGGTGGGAGACTCTGTCCATAGGACAACAATCAGTTGTATATTGCACAAATCTGGCCTTTATGGAAGAGTGGCAAGAAGAAAGCCATTTCTTAAAGATATCCATAAAAAGTGTTGTTTAAAGTTTGCCACAAGCCACCTGGGAGACACACCAAACATGTGGAAGAAGGTGCTCTGGTCAGATGAAACCAAAATTGAACTTTTTGGCAACAATGCAAAACGTTATGTTTGGTGTAAAAGCAACACAGCTGAACACACCATCCCCACTGTCAAACGTGGTGGCAGCATCATGGTTTGGGCCTGCTTTTCTTCAGCAGGGACATGGATGATGGTTAAAATTGATGGGAAGATGGATGGAGCCAAATACAGGACCATTCTGGAAGAAAACCTGATGGAGTCTGCAAAAGACCTGAGACTGGGACGGAGATTTGTCTTCCAACAAGACAATGATCCAAAACATAAAGCAAAATCTACAATGGAATGGTTCAAAAATAAACATATCCAGGTGTTAGAATGGCCAAGTCAAAGTCCAGACCTGAATCCAATCGAGAATCTGTGGAAAGAACTGAAAACTGCTGTTCACAAATGCTCTCCATCCAACCTCACTGAGCTCGAGCTGTTTTGCAAGGAGGAATGGGAAAAAATGTCAGTCTCTCGATGTGCAAAACTGATAACATACCCCAAGCGACTTACAGCTGTAATCGCAGCAAAAGGTGGCGCTACAAAGTATTAACTTAAGGGGGCTGAATAATTTTGCACGCCCAATTTTTCAGTTTTTGTTTTGTTAAAAAAAGTTTGAAATATCCAATAAATGTCGTTCCACTTCATGATTGTGTCCCACTTGTTGTTTCTTCACCAAAAAATACAGTTTTATATATTTATGTTTGAAGCCTGAAATGTGTCAAAAGGTCGCAAAGTTCAAGGGGGCCGAATACTTTCGCAAGGCACTGTAGGTGACAGTGAACCATGTCTCTTATACAGTCACCTTCACAGAACTAACACTTACCTGGAAGTTAACAGGAGGTGGTGGGTTCTTAGGCTCTATTCTGACAACACTCGACTCCACTTTAGGAGGAGGACGGAAGTTATTCTTCCCCACCTGAGCAAGAGAGAAATGAGAATTAAGAATGAAGCAAGAATGAAACATAGCTGAGAAACACAATAGTCCGCATGCACAATGGCAGTTTCATGGCTGAGTCAATCGTTCTGTCCCAAAATGTAAATGGCATCCTATTCTCTATTATATAGTGCACTACTTTTGACCAGAGCCCATTTGGGACGCAAGCAAGAGATCCCACTGACCTTCATGAGGTGGTCTACTCGAGCCAGCAGCTGAGTGTTGATGGATAGCCTGCAGTACAGCTTGTCTCCAGGCTTGGCAACCAGACGCATGGCAAACTCTCTCTGGAACATCAGCACTGCACATCTGACAAGACACCAAATCAAACGGTTTTATCCGTTGTTTAAGTTGTTGCACTGTTTATGAGGAGAGCTTGCGAGTATGCATGTCATTGTACTGTATCCTGTGCATATGACAAATACACTTTAATTTGGCCAAATCCCAACTTGAGATCCATGCACATCACTCAAATGTCCCTAAATATCTCACATTGATAATAATGCATGATTTACACAACAGTCTGGTCTACCAATGCCTGTTTGAGGTTCACATTTGGCCCCCAAGTGTACTAATGGATGCGGGGGGGGGGGAAAATCAGACAGTATCAGGGGAGTTTTTCAGCTCTGGAACCAGCCAGCTTCTCTTGTCTCTTACCTAAAGAAAGGCCTGTGCAGAAGTAACTTGAAGACAAAAGGTGATGAAATCTGCAAAACAACAATGAAACATGTTTCTGTAGGTATGTATTACTGTCAGAATTATGCTACTGAACTGGGTAAGTGTTGGTTACTGAGGGTGATGAGTTTTACCTGGTAAGGTAAATTGGCAACACAGACATCAAAGAAAGGCAGCTCTGTTTTCAGGACATCCCCCACTAAGATCTGTAGTTTAGTTTGCATAGGCCTATTACAGACAATGAACACAGATGTCACTATCACACTTTCAACTTATACTCCCCCTTTAAGGAATTGTAAATGTATCTCAGTAGCTAAGTTATGGCAAGTACTCACGTGCACTGCACTCTCTTCTGGAGCTCAGCAACCAGCCTACCGTCCAACTCACAGGCCACTACCTTCAGACAAGGGGAAGATGAAAGCAACAGTAAGTACCAGAAGCTTCAAATAAGCCTTTAGCTACAAACATTCACTGACAGTAAGAACGCATCTCTCACCTTTTTGGCTTTCTCAAGCAGTTTGACAGTCATGTTTCCTGTGCCAGGTCCCACCTCCAACACCACATCTGTCGGCCTGAGAGCAGCCTGCCAACATGGATATCGGAATGAGTGAGCCTTCCTATCAATATCATGTTATATTGACCAGAGAGGGTACAGCTGCTTGAACATGTGAAGGCATTTCTGTGCATGCTTCTGAAAATTGTAGAAGGGGTGGTTGTGATCCTTGACCTTTACCAATGGTAAACAAAGTGGTTACAACCAGTACATTACCTTTTCAATGATTCCATTGACTACCAGTGGGTTTTTCAAGATGTGTTGACCAAGGCCAGTGTTGAACATGACCCCTAGAATACATTTACAAAAACAGTTGTTTTATGTTTTTAATTCAACTACGCAAGTCAGTTAAGAACACATTCTTATTTTACAATGAAGGCCTACCCAGGCCAAACTCTCCCCTAACCCGGACGACGCTATGCCAATTGTGCCGCCCTATGGGACTCTCGATCACGGCCAGTTGTGATACAGCCCGGGATCGAACCAGGGTCTCTAGCACGGAGATGCAGTGCCTTAGACCGCAACGCCACCTTATGCTGTTAACATAATGAACTAGCTAACTTAGTATCTACTAAATCACGCCAGATATTAGCTAACGCACGGTTAGATAGATCACGCCAGATCAAATGTCTTCTTTCTAGCCTATATAGAGCCATAAGCCTGACTAGCTAACGTTTGTTAAAAACGTATCTGCCACTGGCTAGCTCCGACTCGCACTAAGCCACTGCTAACGTTAGCTGCTAGATACTAGAAACAGCTGAAACAAACCTTGGTTTTTAACCTGTTGGTGTTGTCTGGTTTTCCTTTCTGCCCTTACTTTTGGCATTTTTCAATCGACTTTGAGACACTCCCAAAGAAAAACGAATTAGACAAAAATTGTTCCAGTCGCAACAAAAAAAAAAATCAACACGTGCAAATAACCGAAATATCCTGATTTATGACGTCTGCAGGAAATGTGCTACCGTGGTTAGAATGGTAGAAACCTTTGCCGATTGGTGCGTACCGCCATCTACTGGCAGAGCCATACACTTGTGGTTTCATCATGAATCAAATTTCTTTCCCATCCTTTCACTAAAACATTTACTACATTTCAAAACTGGTGAACAGCAGTTTTATTCATAAAAACACATGGTCAATACAAATATGCTTTTTATTGTAAAAACAACTAATGGTTTATTACAAAAATATGTCCATCTCTGATGCAGTGTATTATGCACTTTACCAAGTGCTCTTAACATCAGTTAATGTTATCTCTCCCCCCTCTCCCTTGATAACTGAACATATTATACATATAAACAATGTCACAGAAATGTTTCCCTTCCATGCGGAAAGCTCATTCCTCAGAGATGGGAATGTCCTCCAGCGTCATGGAGATGTCTCTCAATTTGGGGTCGTCTCTCCAGTTCACTTTACTGGCAATGATGATCCCCTGGAGAAAAAAAACAACATAGCATCATGAGTTCTGACATTATTAACAGAACAGGTAAAATGCTACCATCCTCTTGGCACAAAGGCTCTGTCCCAATTAAATCTCCTTTATTTAACCAGGTAGGCAAGTTGAGAACAAGTTCTCATTTACAAACCCCTTCCCCACATCCCTTTACTGATTTGGAAGGAAATGATTGGTACAAGAAATATCATGGACATTCACACAAGTCCAAAGCTTTCAGATTTGTGAGACGAAGTAATCAAGTGCACACTTCAAAATAAATGAGATATTATTGGGACACACCCTAAGAATAAAGAGCTGTATTCTTAAAGATATAGAGTGCAATTTACCCGCAGGACATTCTGTGTGATGGTGGCCATCTTCTGGTACTTCTCCAGATGAGACTGGCCTTTCTGCAGGACATTTCTGTACTTCTCTGCCTCTGGGTGCTCCCTCTTCCTCTTCAGTTCATCCATCTCCTTCATCTTCTCATGAGTGAGACGCTTTAGATCTGCAGAAAAATAAATAAAACATGTCAAAGAATAAAATATGCTTGAGGGATTTTATTTTATTCATGTCACTTATCCTCCTGAACTACACGGCAAAGTACGAAAACATTCACTAAAGAAGTGATTGTTAATCTTCATTAAAATGTAGTGAATTCTTACACCCTCATAAGAGTAGGTTCAAAAAATACATTTGAACTTTCCTATACATCCTTGGTAAAGCAGTAATTGTGTGGGTGATGTAATACCTAGCCTTTGCTTTTTAACATCTGTGATTTGGTCCTGCAGCTCACATGATTCCTTTTGACAAAGCAAACAAGAGGTCAGAAAGAACATTCCATAAATCTGCAACAATTGGTGACACCACAGCAGAGCCAAGCCAATGACTACACCGTTTTTCTGATGAAAACAATACACATTCTGTTCTCATTTATAAAACAGTAGGATAACAATCACACCATCAGATTGTTGAAAACTTCCAACCATATTGAAAACAGATGCACCCACCTGCTGAAGTGTCTTTATCTTTGAACAAAGGTCTAGGCTACAACTGGTCAGTCCCCTCATTGCTCTGGAATAAAAATATACAGGCCCCACTCTACATCAAGTAGTGCTAAAAAATATATAGTTACATGTTTTTAAATTGGTAACGTTAGTTATGTACAGTATAGGCAGGTAAAGTGTAATAACAATGTCAGTAGGGAAACAACTGATAACTATTGGTGGTTTGTGTAATTGACATTTTTACAAACAATGCAAACAAATTCAAATCAATCCCAAAGTATATCAATGGTAGTGATAATAATATTTTTATTCTCAAAGGCCAGTTTAGGAGGAACTGCTATCAATAAGACAGGGTCTATTTCCTGGCACCCTATTTCCTATATAGTAAATATGGCTCTGGTAAACAGTAGTGGACTATATAGGGAATTGGGTGCCATTTGGGACGCAAACAGGCTGTTACAATCTGCTCCTGTTGGACTTACACAGCCTCTGGATCACTCTGTTTCAGCTTCTCAGAGATGGCATGCCACACCTGCATCCTAACAAATACAACACAATGTATAATCAGTAAAAAAAAAAAAAAAAAAAAAAAGGTACTGTCCAAATGGAACTGATGCTCCAAACTTCTACTTAAAGGGTTTGCAAGCAACAAATGACTATTATCATAACTAATGCACTAGTAATTAATGGATTGAAAGACCGTTACTTTACATATCAATACAGAAATGTGATAGTTACCTGTGTAAGGCCAATGTCTTGTTAAAATGAATGATTTTTGCTTCCTCCAAAGTATTTGCATAATCCAGCCTGTGGATTATCCAGAGACAAAGAAATCCACATTTTCAAAATATGAGTTGAGAAAATATTCCTTTTAGTTATGGATAGGCCTACATGAGACGATATTGCAAACTAAAGACACTCACAAGTCTTTCTCAGCATCAGATGCACTGCAAGAAGATCTTTTGCTTTTTCCTGTTAAAGAACATTTGAAATTGCTAAATAATTACAGTCTTATTGTCACATAGTATATCAGCATACCCAATTCAGTAATAAAGGTAATGTAATTTACCTGCTTGGAGCTTCACTGCCATCTCAAAACATTGATTTGACATCTGTTCTTTCATCCTGAGGGGAGAAACACTCATGAATGTAGAATTTAATACCAAGTCTTGTTAAGCAGTGTCAGCTACATTCATAGGTAACTGCCAAAATAAAGGAAACACCAACATAAAGTCTCTTAATAGGGCGTTGGGCCTCCACGAGCCAGAACAGCTTCAATTGCACCTTGCCAGAAGATACCAACCATTCCGAGCTGCATTGAGATCGTAAAGCAGTCATGGTTACATTAAGAAACCATGGAGCCGGCACGAGATATTGGTCGGGAAAGAGTACCTCAATGCAGGGATGGGATATGCCACTGTGCTCAAAATTGTACCTTTATCCACACTGCTCCATTGAGAAGATTGAAAATACTGCTAATTTTCCAGGAAAACTGCCCTTTTCGACCTCATGCTGAAGTACAGGGGCTATCCCATCCCTTCATTGAGGCACGTTTCCCAAAGAAACCCCACCTGGATGGAAGCACCTGATTCAGTATACTTTGTATCCCTCATTTACTCAAGTGTTTCTATTATTTTGGCAGTTACCTGTATTACATACTCTATGACAGATGGGTTGGTTAAATGGTAATTCTGAATGATACATATTCATCTGAAAGTATTGTAGAATGATTGAATGATCTATAGATAAGAATTGTGGAGAAACCTTAGCATCTCTGCAGGTGAGCTGTCCTTCTGTCCATTGTCAACCGTAGTAGCCTGAAAACCATTCAATGCCACGGTCTCAAGACTTGAGGCAAGGTTATCCAGTCTATCCAAGGACTCCATGTTCAATTATTACCTGGAAAATTAAATAGTGTCAGTCAGTGTGTTCACCGCCAACGTCAAGAGAACCATAGAGAAGAACAATCAACTCAAGGAAAGGACATTTAGCTATGATTTTCTGTAATTGTTTAACTCTGCAATTACTTTTCCATCTAAGTCAGTGAAACCAGAGATGATCTGTGAACGACTTTGATAAAGGCAAGCAGACAACCCCAGCTAAAGTTAGCTAGCCAGCTAAATTACAGGAATGTCGGGCAAGAACTTGAAAGCAACTAATTAATTAACACTAACTGAAATATAATATATAATACAGACGTTTATATAATACGTACCCTTTTCTTAGTTTTCAATACACAAACAATGTATGGATTCCTTTTAGCGGTTAACTTGCAAACCAATACAACATTTCTACTCAACTGAAGTGAGAAGTCTAATCCTATTGGACAAGTCATTTTAACAATTTCCGTAACAATATTTCCATTGGTTAAACGTCACGTCCTTTAAAATTCGACTCGATGATAGGCTCTTGGTGCAATATTGAATATACCGCCAGGAAATTAAGACTAACCACGTGACCAAGTAATTCTTCAGTATCCCCCCCGCTTTTTTCTAGGCGGAGTAAAATTAAATTACCGGTAGGTTATTTTCCTTTGCTAACCGCAGTTGTCATTGCTTATACTCTATAGTGATTATTTGGACATATAAAACAATGTTAATTTTCAATGGACCCTACGTAGCTCAATGTGGTTGATGGAATTTGTCTGCTACCAGCATTTTGATCGATTAAGAGGATTTTCCTTGTGTTATTCTTAGAAATCAAGTTGGTGCAAGCAAAAGTAACGTTTGACAGTAATGGCATGAGAAACTGACCTGAACGTTTACTGTTATTTCGAATAATAAAGCCTATTTTCAGCTGACTGCATCTATACAAAGGTAAGAAATTCTGAAGGGTTTGGAGCCCGTACATAGATGTTTTATTCTGTATTTGACTCTGAATGTGACGGTGTTATCCGCCGGTGACCCGGTTAGCTTTTTGACAGCTCACATTCGCATCACATCCCATCCATACCGTTGTTCTCAATCTATGGTTTCCATACAGTGGACTTGGTTATTTTCACATGACAAATGCTCTGGTACTTTTTAGGAACTGCGAATTGTTTTCAACCGGAAGAAGACCCGTGAGGTCATGGGGGGCAAAGTCAGTAGCAAAATGGCGACTGTTGGGCGGGTTGTACAGGTACGCTTGTCTAACTGGGTCATTTATCGCTCTGCAACAACTATTGTCACTCAAGTGAGTACATTTAAAAGTTGACTAGTTAATGTAAGACGTTACGGTTTCAAGGTCAGAAACCAGCGACATTTATGTTATTGCTGTGCATCCCCAAAGCTAACGAGCAAGCTACCCGTGCTAATGCCCTTGTTGGTCTGCATGAAATTCCAAAATGTTAGCATGTAGTTAGCTAGTATATAGATGAAAGTTGACTGACTAACTAGCTCCACTCTAACTGGCATAAGTGTAACATTTATTTATGTGGTTTGGCTTTGAACTAAAGCTATAAATAGCAAGTTCATTAATCAGTAGTTCTTGCTTTCAAAGTGTTTACTCTAGCTAGCTAATTTATCTTGTCCAGTAGCTAGCTGGCTAGTTATCGCCATGCAGCTTCCCAGTATGCAGTTTATTCAAAGTAATGATAAACATGTGTAGGCCTACAATACAATATGTTATGGCATTGTTTTCACTTCATATCATTAAACAGTATATAGGACTGTCTGGCTGCAAAAGACAAGTGTGTCATAACAACTACTTTTAATTTAAGTGGTTGATTTAATTTGTCTGGTTTCATTTGACTACCTTTCAGGCTGTGAAACCTCATGCTCCACTAATCAAGTTTCCCAGCAGAGAGGGGGTACCCAGGCCGAATGGTGAGTAGCAACTTGTCAGTTTGATGTTGCACTAGCTATTTTTTTATTTTCGTCCATGCATAGTGCTAATCCTATTGAAGAGGACATTCCACCCTTTGACTGTTCAGGGACTCGGCTACTGTATGCAATTATGCTTTGTTCGTCAACATGTAGCCAGCCTATTGCATATCAATGTGTTGGTTGCATGTTGATTAGTTGCATTAACTTGAACATGATAGGCAGTATGAATTGCGTCAAACAATGTTCTATTGTAATATTACTTTGTAGCTCTCCGCATTAAAAACATTTGTCCTCTGTTAGTTTGACATTATGTTGGCCAACCTGGGTATTGTTATGAGGTTATTTTCATATAAAAGGGGAAACACTGACTTGATTTTCCATTTAAAAAAACATGTCAACGACTGTAATTTAGGAAAAGGTTATTTTAGTCCTTTCCAATTTCATTATAGAAACAGTGCTATGAATGTGCTAATCGAAGCAATAAAAGTGATGAATTAAAATAACATAAAACACAAAGGATGTTTAAAACAAAGTCACTGATTTTAAAAGCTACATGAATATTGTTTAAAAACAAACAACCATTTCCTCTGTTTCAGTCCAAGAGGCTCTTAAAACATTAGCAGTCAGCTCTCCTAGTCCACCTCCACTTGTAGTGCCGCTGCCGTTATCAAGACCCCCTGGACCTCTCACTTGGCTCCCTGGAACCCCAGACAGCTTGGCCACAGTGAAGGAACTCCCCCAAAGATACCGCAGGAGAGCACTGGAAGCAGAAGAGATGGACTATATTCAGGTTAATGCCTATCTGTGGCACTGAAGAAGTGCTGTAATTGTGTGGTATTGTTGATTTTAAAAAGTAACAGGTGGTAACATACGGCTACACTCATGGGTATGATATGTGCTTTGAATTCAGCCCGTAGTGTTACAGAAGGCATCCCGGGTACACAAAGTGCATTAACTGTTACCTTAGTGTTGTAATACAGTTAAGATCTCACTAACCACTCTTCTGGTTTATTTTTCAGCGTGGTGGACCAGAGTAAAGTTGAGTGACTCAGTGAATGCAACCACGGTCCTTATCTGTGGAAATCAATTTCTTTGCCTAATTTTGTTCTTCAACAAGAGGACCTGCTGCAACACCTCATTAAACGTCATGCAGAATAAAGATTTTATTCATGTTGAAATTGTACATATAAAGTTTATTTTTAAAGATGTGACTGTAGATATTTTTTGCTTGATTCTACCTTAATTTCAATGGGTACATTTTAATTGTTTTATTTTAGAAAAGCCATTACAGTAAATCTTCCAATTATATTATTTGTTCAGCACCCACCTCATTCAGTGCTCACTATTTTACACCTTCACTTAATTCAATCCTTGAAGGTTAATGTTGGCATCAACAGTACATCTGTGTACCATTGACCAGCCCTTTATCCCATCCCTACACTACATTGTTGTCGAAAGTTGCATATTTATGACAAGACTGAATTACGCCACAAAACTGAAGAAAATGAAGGGCTCATTTCTCATGGCCCAGATTAACATGGATTAATCTGGTGCAAGTTTGTTCGGGTACAAAGCAAGTAGGATA